>NC_056616.1:25622585-25643962 GCF_018340385.1 Cyprinus carpio | reverse complement strand
AAAACTTTTTTTAAAAAATATTATTACACTCATAAACCAAACACATGTTTTTCAAATGATTCATTCTTATTATTATTATTATTATTATTATTATTATTTGATATTTTGAAGAGACTTGTTTAATGATAATAATTTTTAATCTCCTATACAAACTTTGTTTTTCAAAGGAATTATTAATTGTAATTATTAGTATTATTATTATTTTATATATATATATATATTTTTTAAGTACTTGTTTAATGATAAAACTCTAAAAAATGTTTGCCTAAAAACTAATCTTTGGTTTCATATTATTAATAAACTGTTATTATTATTATTATTATTAAGTATGATTATTGTTATTTATTTATTTTTAACATTCTAAATTACTTGTTTAATGGCAGTATTCTTTTAAAATTTATTTTACTCTCATAACCAAACTTTGGTTTCAAATTATAATTAATGGTAATTATTATTGTCATCATCGTTGTTATTATTGTAAATATTTTAAGTGCTTGTTTAATGATAAAAACTCTTTTAAAAACTGTTTGACTAAAAACTAATATTTGTTTTCATATATTAATAACTATTATTATTATTATTATTATTATTATTATTATTAGATTGTTATTTATTTATTTATTTACAATTCTAAATTACATGTTTAATGACAGTATTGTTTTAAAAACTTATTTTACACTCATAACCAAACTTTGTTTCAAATTATTATTATTATTATTATTATTATATTTTGAAGTGTTTCTGAAGCACAAGCGCCTGTTAATGATAAAGCTCTTTATAAATAAAACATAAAAAAAATAAGAAATAAAGAAATAATGAAAATGTAATGAAATTAATTTAATTAGGATGTCTAAATACATTTGCTAGAGTTTTCAAACAATCTGATGTCATATAATCCGTGAACCTCAGTCAGGCGCCTTTTGGCTCCTAATAGAGAAGAACTGACCTCAGATCAGCGGAGCCTCCATTACCCACTACGTTTCCGCAATCAGTATGATTATATAAACGCGTAGAAAATGTTTGTTTGCTCGCAAATGTTGGATTAATTGAATATTATTTACAGGTTGCCGAAAGGATTGTCAGTCAGGCAAACACAGGGGCAGCCATTGGTGAATGGACACCCGCCCCTCCCTGATGCTATGATCGTCAGCGCTGTGTTTACACACTAATAATATAATAATAAGAATTCTGTTCTCTGATACTTTTATTCAGTTCTGTCGATAAAAAAAATGACCCCTGTTTGAAGGCTTGGGGCATTGGAGGGAGAAGACAGCCGTGGTCATTGGATTTAGGAGCGGCGTACACAAAGTAAGTGAGTCGTTAGCTGTTAGCTCGAGGCTTGAAATAGAAATAAAGTCGTGATATAAAACATGTTTTAGTCAAATTACAACTTATAAGACCTGACTTATGCGTCCTGGGATCATCAGTTGCATCGTTAAATTAATGACACTAAAGATATATATTTATTACGAGTGTTTAAGGAGCATGATGGCGTGTAATAACACTTTAGCTGCTAATAATCTGTGAACACACACTATCAGTACTCAGCAGATATTCTGGAGACTTTTTTGTAAATACCATAAAAATGTGGCTGAATCTGTCAGAGTCATATTTCACGCTCTAAGAATTTAGATGCTGATCTATGCTGAAATATATATACTATATATATATATTATATATATGTATATATATATATGTATGTTATAAAAAGGTATATGAAAATTGTATGTACACACACACACACACACACACACATTACACACATACATATTATATATACAACACAACACACACACACACATATACACACACAACACAGACATATACACACACACACATATATACACACAGTATCAAAATTTGAAATCAAAAAAGTTCAGGTTAGGTTTGATCCACTTCAAATGTTTACTAGTATATATATACATATACATATACATATAAAATCTTAATGGTTCTAAAAAGGCTTTATGCTGATGTATGCTGAGTAATAAACCGGATTAGGACTAATAAAAAAAAAAAAAAGTATTATTGTTATATTACAGTATTAAGTATATGGACTGGAAATGTCATGCAATGAATGTAAATTTTTATTAATATTTTTTAGTTTTTTATAAAATATCCTAATATTATATTTGTGAAGCACAAGTATCTTTCTGTCAGTAAGACAGTGGAGCTGTGGCACCGGGCTCGTGGTGATGTGTTTGTGCTGATGCAGGATGCTCTGGTGTGTTTGTGTAGATGTGGTTTGCTGGAGAGACGGGGCCGAGATTTCATCATTCCCAGTGAAATTAAACACGCCGGATCTCCGGAGGTCGGTCTGAGAACTCTTATGGGAATTATCTCCATTTCTAAAGATCATATTAAACTAACATTTACTGCATCTTTATTTTAATACTGTCTGTGGAGCACAAAACCAGTCATAAAGGTCAGGGTTTTTAAATTAAGAGTATACATCATCTGAAAGCTGAATAAATAAAGCTTCCATTGATGTATGGTTTGTTAAAAATGAAGTTTTGATATATTTACAGTAGGAAGTTTACTAAATATCTTCATGGAACATGATCTTTACTTAATATCCTAATGATTTTTGTCATGAAAGAGAAATGTATAATTTGTGACTCATACAATGTATGGTTGTCTATTGCTACAAATTATACCTGTGCTACTGATGACTGCTTCTGTGCTGCAGGGACACAGATTGAATATTAAGTGAGTGTGTCTCTCTCTCTCGGCTGTTCGAGTCGTCCAGTACAAACATCAACACCGAGGAGCTATACAGCATCCTGAAGGAGTTCGTCACCTGCTGTACTTCCGGTAGCAGACGCTGTGCTCTTCTGTCTGAGAGCGGTTTGTGTTTGTTCATGGCAGCTGAACTCGTGATGCTGTTCCTCCCTTCAGGCATCTGCTGGTGAATCCTCGAGACCGGCGCGTGGTGATCGTGGAGTCCATCCTCTGTCCCTCACACTTCAGAGAGACGCTCTCAAGAGTCTTCTTTAAGCACTTCGAGGTGAAGTCATGCTGCGCCTGTTGTCTAAATAAAGCGTCCTCTTCTCTTACTGGCTGCTCTGTTGTGTCAAAGTCAAAAGATCACGTTCTTTATTATACGATCATCTTATCCAATGCCAGTTTCACAGTAAAAAAAATAAAGAATATGAATGGGAAAATAACTGAGAAATGCTAGATCTACTAATAGAAGTTGAGGCCACATTTCTAGCTGTTACCTAACATTCTCCTCGTGTAAAGGATGTAAAGCAAGTCCTGCGGTATAGTAAGTATTTCTCATGACGTTTCTTTCATGTCTTTCTGTTGCAGGTCCTTCGGTCCTGTTTGCTCCGAGTCATCTGATGTCTGTTATGACCCTCTGGGCATCCCGTCTGCTCTCGTCATGGACTGTGGATATACAGAGACGCCCTGGTGTTACCAGAATCCTTTGAAAGCAAAAAAAAAATAAGCCTAAAAGGACTAGTTCAATTAAAACATTAAAATGTGTTCACTCTCTCAGTTCATCTGAGGATCAGGATGAGTTTGTTTCTTCATCAGGTTTGTAGAAATGTAGCATTTGTATCAGTGTTCTCAGCAAATGGATGTGAATGGGTGCCGTCAGAACTGAGAGTCCAAACAGCTGATAAAAACATCACAATAATCCACAAGTAATCCACAGCACTCCAGTCCATCAGTGAAAATCTGGAGGAAGACCAAAAGATGAAACACATCCAGCATTAGATGTTTTTAATCCATAATATCAGTTTAACAAAAATATGTTCTAAGAACATTTTGCTGACGGTTTCTGTTATGTTACGAACACGCTATGCTTACTGAATGTTCAAAATGTCCACTTTTTTGAAAATGTTTTAAAAGTTTTTTTTTCTTTGTTATAGACAAACGTTAAGAGAGCATTACATTTGTATCATTTTCAAACATCACAGGAACGTTACCTTTTGAATGATCTCTGAACGTTCTGAAACAAGTGTAGCATTTAAAACACTCTTTAGATGAACGTCCAAATGAAAGGTTTAGTAAAAAAGGTGGCATAAACTATGTGTAAATAACTCACGATAACTTCGAATGAGCGTTCTGTTACTGTTACTGAAAGAACATTTGTTTATGAACGTTGAGAGACACATTCTGAGAACATTTCCTGCTTTCTTGCTAATAATCAATAATAACACTTCCTCCAGTGAAAAAGTGTTCGGGTGTGAATCAGGAGAGAAATCTGCACAGATCAAGCAGCGTTTTAAACAGCTCTCTAAAACAAATATGTGTCTGGATTTGATGTGAGAGGACAACCAGGAGATGCACTTTTCACTGGAGGAAGTGGTTATTATGGATTATGAACTCGTATTTTAGACATTAAAAACGTCTTGATGTATTTGTTTTCTTCTCCAGATGTTTAACTGACGGACTCTTGGAGTGCTGGGGATTATTGTGAGATGTTTTATTGACTCTCATTCTGACGGCACCCCTTCACTGCAGAGCATCCATTGATGAGACACTGATGCAGTGCTACAACTATTCCTTTAATCTTATTCCTGGTCTGAATGATTGATTAGGGATGTTATTCTAAAAGAAAAACATGTTGTGTCTGCACCTGTTGTGTTTGCACACAGTATTATATGTGGATTGAAGTGTTTAGATGACTTTAACAGTGCATTAGATCTATGAAGGCATTCCGATCCTGTCCGCCTGGGAAGCTCTACCGATGGGAGGAAAAGCCATTCATAAGTAAGTGCTTGTGGAGCATCAGATGAAAAGAGACGGTGTGCAGATCACGATGCTTGTGTTTTCTGTAGGGAGCTGCACAGTCTGCTGATCGTGAGCAGGCACACTAGACACACCGACTCTGGCCCCGGCCTCAGTCTGCCCACCGTCTCAGTAAGACAACACATCACACATTTTGAAATTATATTTGATCCATCAGGCTTTGATCATCTGTTGGTCTTTGTCACAGGCGCTATTCCAGAGGATGTGGTGGAGGATATCAAAGGTACGCTTCTCATGCGTAAAATACGACATCGCTCTACATTGCTCTTGACTCCCCTGGAACACTGTTTTTCTGAACAACACCGTTGTCCGTGGTGTCTCTGTATTTAGTGCGCACACGTGTTTCGTTAGTGACCTGCAGAGGGGGCATGAAGATCCAGGAGGCCAAATTTAACCTGGAGACGGATCTGCTGAGGTCAGAGAACACGCTTTGAAAAGCGACTATTAAAGCTGTCAGTCGATTCAGATGATTAATCGCTAGAAATATCAGGAAAGAAAATATTTTTTTATCTGTTAATAAATCCAATTACAGTCAAAAAAGTACATAATGCCAGCAAGCAGGGTGTCCGCGGGTCCTTAAAAAGTCTTAAAACTGTCTTAATAAGTTTTTCCTAATATAAGGCCTTAAAAAGTCTTTAAAATGTCTTAAATTCGGATTCGATTGGTCTTAAATATGTTTGGTCACATTACCGCTAAAATATCTTTAGTGTGACAGACCTAATGACTGTTTACAATCATTGAACAGACCGAAGATTTTTTTCTTCCCCGCGGTATGTTACTGCGTCATCAGAGAGCATTGCAACAAGTTAGCAGAATACAGATAACAAGGATCGCACTGAAGCTCACTCTGGTTGTGTCTTTGCTGAGAGACTTCAGAACAAATGAGCCCGTAACCGCACCCATAAAAACTCAGAAGAAACACACATGAGGTAAAAATCCTAAATGTTTCGTTTATTCATACACGATATAGTTAAGTTATACCATGACAAGTGAGCTATTTTGCTCAGTATTGTGACAACGCAAAAAAAAAAAAAAAAAAAAACATTCAAAACACCTAGACTGCACGCATAACGTGAAGTCTAGTTGTTGTGCGCATTTACAGTGCACTCTTTCACGGCAGGATTACCATATACAAATGTAATATTTTTTTACAACAGTTCAACTAAACTAGAAGTTTTTATTAAGAGCCTTAAGTTTTAGACATCATATTGCCTGTTTATGCTGTATTTCGCCACTCAAAAATACATTCCAAACACCTCCAGCAGCGCTGTTTTAAACAAAACGTTAAACAGTACAAAACGTTGTGTCATTTTGTTCCTGAATGAATCTCCCGTTGAAATGATTCGGTTCAATCGCAATGACTCACTTATAAACACTGACCTTCTGCCACCTACTGGCGGTTTTAGTTTTACATTTAAAGTATCTTCATTTTTGTAAATTATTTCAAATATCAGTATTCAACGTTTTATGTTTAATATATCAAATTATTTATGCATTTGTAACTGCAGGTTAAATGCATTCATGTTCTTCATTAAACAGTGTGTAAATACTTCTAAATGCCACTTCAGGTGCAGCTTATGTCTGGATTGCAAAGAGGACTTTTGTTGATACTGATTTTATTTGCTTATTGTCAAATTAATTATTATTACTATCTTATTATTCTAATTCACTGATTTAATGTAAGAATTTGACTCAAAAGATAATGAACACTTATAGAAAAAAATGGCTTATATAAAGGTAAAAAATGCCCCCGATAAGCGGTAAAAATCTATTTAAATTATTAGAAAAGACCACCACACAGAATATGAAGAAATATAAAAAACGTTAGTAATCAGCTGTCCACAAAAGTCCTTAAGATACCAGCATGATGGCCATACTCAATCAGTTGAATGAATGATTCAGTGACTCACTCATTCAGTGACTTACTGCCTGCACTTACTGGTAGTTTAGTTGAGAAGTATGTTGGAAAGTATGCATTTTCCCCTCAACCTTTCTTATTTGTATATCATAAATGCATTTATTAAAACATTAATCTAATAACATTATTATAGCAGTTGTCATTATTGTTATTTGCAGTGTAAATTTATTGCCTAATCTGCCTTGTAAGCAGCCCTATAGTGTACATTGAAGTTATTAATAAATTGTAATAATTGACTATGAAAGATGATGCATACATCTAAAAAGGTTAAAACATAGGCCTTTGTAAAGATTTAAGTATGTAAAAGCTGATAGAACAGAACACCTGATGAAAATATTGCTTCAGAATAAATTGTTTACGCCACAAAAAAATCTCACTAATGCAGTATTTTGCAGGGATATTTTTTATGGAATATTGGTCTGCTGACATTAAAATTTAACTGTATATCGTAGTGATAAATATCATTTATTACAGCAATGGCTATTTTGTTTTCTTTTTAGTTTAAACACATTAAATATTACATATATGAATGTAATAAAATGTGTATTTACATTACAGGTTTAGGTCTTCAATTTTCATATAAGGTGGTATTAAAAAGTCTTAAATTTAACTGGTTCATGTCTGTAGAAACACTGAGCAGAATGCAAGCTGTTATGAAGGGCATAGGAGGCCTTTTTTATGTGAATAAATACTGTTTAGTTGTTTAAGTTTATTTGCCCAATAAATGACAATAACATTTTTTTGATTTAAACAATTTTTTGACAATTCCTGTGCTTTTCTCTCTCAACTTCATCTAAATCCACCGAGCACAATGCAACAATTAAATACCTATAAAAAGTATCCCATACTGTATTAAACGGTGTAATTTTGTGAAGCATTTGTACTGCGTTCTCCAGTGTTTTTAATGTTTGCACAAATTTAGTGGTTTCGCTCGTCGTTTTTGTTCTGTTACTAGATTTTTTTGTGTAACTTCATTCCAAATCAACCAAAGACCTGAAGATGATTTTTGTTATAAATAACCTTATTATATCTTATTAGATTTATAAATATTTATATATAAATAAAAGTACCCCAGAGTACCCTAGAAACTGCATAGCAACAGCCCAGGGTACCCTAGCAAATGCATAGCAACACCTTAGCGAGTACCCTATCAAAATCATACAACACTCTGAGACGAACCTTAGCATCTATCTATCTATCTGTTTGTCTAACCTTATGCTTTTAAAACTACTTTAAACTTCAAACTTTTTCATCTTAAGCTTTTTTTACCTTTTTAAACTTATTAAACTTTTTCAAACTTTGGTCAGGCTTTTTCAAGCCAACTTAAAGATTGTCTTGACGAACTTTTTTTCTCATTAATCTAGTATCTAGCTGTTAACTAAACTCTGTGAGAATACATGTGGAATGAGTAAATATTGACCGTGGCTCTGATTGGTCCATCAGAGACCGGCTCCTCCCCCAGATGTGGAATATCCATTGGATGGCCGGAAGATTCTGCATATCAAGGGATCCATCAGGTAGAAAAACCTTCAGACCGGACCTGATGATCTGATATTTCCCAACTCTAATACCTCACAGTCACACATCTGTGGATATATATTTTCATTATGTTCTCCTGGAGTTTTTTTTTTTTTGCTGACTATCAAGTTTATAGTCATTGAATGTCTTTCCTGAAGTAAATGTGACGTTATTATCCACAGAGCTGAGATGAGACGGACACGTTCTCGTTATTGTCTCTGTGCTTCTTAGTGAAACATGCTCCGCTGTTTTCCAGAGACTCTGTGGCCGAGATGTTGTTCGAGCAGGATAATGAGGAGAAACATCCATCGCCACGCTGCTGCTGGACACTTTGGTGAAGGTGCAAAATATTCAATTTTATCAAAGGACGAGGAAACGACTGATACGCATATTAAACCGCTCTTCTTTTCCTCTCTTACGACCGTCCTGCGACAGTTTTGTTACTGAAATGTTCCTTTCATTTGTTTTATTCAACGGTGATCATAAATTCTGAAAAAGTACTTTAAGTACCCAATTAAAAAACGAAACACATTAATAGTCACCTAATCATCACGTTTATTTTATAATCAACACTCAAGTAAAAAACCGAGTTGATTAAGCATTTTAACAGTGGCTGTGAAGTTTTAATGACAGATTAATTCAAACACAAAATGTATGGATATGTATATAGACATATAAAACTGCACATAAGGCGGTTTTTATATCAGCTAATAAATAATTTGTTGTGAAATATAAACATTTAAATGGTTGGCTTTAAAAAAAACTTGTCTTTATGACAGATTCGTGCAAACGTGCATTAAATAATGAAGACAAAAAGGTTCAGTAACAAATATAATTAATATATAATTTAGTGGATATATAATAAATCATAATGTTCCTCCTAGAGTTATTTTTTCTTGCTGACTATTCTGCTGCTCCATCAGCGCCCCCTGCTGTCAGAGAGTGGATTTACAGAGACTCACAGACTCATTTATTAATCAATTTAGAGGTTTACCATTTTATAAAACATTTTCAAAGTTGCTATTAGATAAACTGTTGTCAGTCATGTTGCCAGACATCATTGTTAATATTATAGTTTTAGGTTTTTTTATGCTACAAAAATGTCCATTTGTATTTCATTATATTGTTTGTTGATTTTAAGTGCAAAACTTGCTGAAGTGATTAATGTGTCAGTACTTTTTGAACATTTCAGCACATTTTAACAATACGGGGTGATATTTTTTGCTCACTATAATTGTGACTGAGAAATTTTCATATCGTTACATTTGTAGTCCTCAGTTTTCCCAGCATTCACTTTGTTTTGTTGGTTCTGTGTTTGTTCCTCGCCAGTGTCCCATCGACACTCGTAAGGTTCGGTCGGAGAACCTGGTGATAATCGGCGGTACGTCCATGCTGGCCAGGGTTCCTGCACCGACTCCTGTCCTGAGATCCGTTCGCTGGTGGAGAAACCCAAGTACCGCGATGCTCTGGCTACCAAGAGCTTCCGGATCCACAGCCCACCCGCCAAACCCAACTGCACCGCCTGGTTAGGGAGGTGAGGCTTGAGAACTCCTGTCCTCTGCATGGGATGAGAAGAGATCTGACGCGTTTTATAAAGCAGTTGTGAAAATTAAGATTTGCTGGAAATGTGTTTCACTCTCAGGTCATCCGAGATCAGGTTGAGTTTGTTTCTTCATCAGGTTTGTAGAAATGTAGCACTGCATCAGTGTCTCAGCAAATGGATGCTCTGCAGTGAATGGGTGCCGTCAGAATGAGAGTCCAAACAGCTGATAAAAAACATCACAATAATCCACAGCACTCCAGTCCCATCAGTGAAACATCTGGAGAAGGACAAAAATGATGAAACATGTAAGACGCGTTTTTAACTTCAAATATTGCTGTCCGGCTAAAGTATGAGTTCATAAATCCCAGTTAAAGGTGCCATCGAATGCATTGATGCAATATTTTTTAAATGATATTCAATTCAATTCAATTCAAGTTTATTTGTATAAATCCAATTAAAATAAAAATCATTACAAAACCATTTACAACCCTAAGATTTGTCCCTAGAATGAAATGGTCTGCTATTACCTTAGATGGAAGTAGTGTTGTCAAGAAACACGGGATTTCGGTAACAAGTCGGTACTAAAAAAATGAAAACGTTACGGTACCAGGTTTTCTTAAGTAGCCGGTGGTACCCAGTCAACTCGGTTCTTGATGCGCTATCACGAAAGCTATCCTCCCAGTGTTGCCACATTCGCGGTTTAAACACTGTTGCCGCCGGGTTTTTTTTTATGTCCACGGGTTAAAAAAAAACAACCCCAATAACATGATATTCTAGCCCCTGGAATGCTAAATGTAAACCCCGCCAAAAAACACATGTATTTTATCCCCAGAACGCGATTTTTAACGAGGGACCCCCTCGAAATCGGAAACGCGAATGCGTGGGTTTTTGTTGTGAAAACCTGGCACCTCTCTTCATAAAGCAATGGAGACCTCAAGATTAGGAACAACACATCAAACTAACAAAACCCCCGATCAAGTCCAATCAGGTAAGTTTCAATTACATTGTAAATATTTAGAACTTCTATTAGGAATATTATTACATACTTTAATTTAAATGTCGGATTTATAATAAACATCGCGCCGTTAGCGTATTACGTTATGTAGTTAATTGTTCGCATAAATGCACAACTTACGCTAATATAATGAGCATTAGAATTTCATTTCTTTGTTAACTAATAACAATGCTCCGATTAACTGTAAAAAAAAAAAAAACAAGGAGAACATTTTTTTTTTACAAGATTTTTAAGTGGCAGCAGAAATAAGGCTATAACCTTTTGCCGCGTTTGCCACCAAAAATTACCCCGGTACCCCCCCCCCCCAAAAATTGTAACTCCAGGAAAACTATTTTCCGCCACAGACCTGTTGCTTTCTGTGTTTCCACCGCCCGGTCTAATGTATCGTGAACGATTAGGCAAATAGTTCTGGTGCCGTAGGTACAAAGGCACGCTAATTTCAGACTTGCATCCCCGGTTAGTTTGGACTTAACGCGTTCGACTCGGGAGTGTGATCTTAATGGTGGACAGGACGGACGCAAGTCTTTCGTTTTATATTTAAAACATAATAATAGCTGCAGAAATGTACTTAGTCAGGGAATATGTGTCGTATATACAGCCATTACAAATGAAACGAAATATTATATCAGTTGCCCTCTTTTTATTTTTCTTTAAACATACTAGCTAACATTGAATAAGAGCAAAGATTAGACCTGTTAGATTTACACCAAAACGAATTATATTTATGTTTAACCACTAAGAGACATCAGAGCAAGCGGCACATATCAGACGCACTCGCCGAGGTGAGACTGGCTCTCGGCGGAATGCATGAGCAATGAGCTCCAGCTGATTGCGTGGAGCTGATCGTCTGGCTGACATCGGTGAAAACACATTTTTCAAATAGGCGCTGGGTCTTTATAAAGTGAAACCACGGATTTGAGTTTTAAAAACACCTCCAATTTCTGGCCTGAAATACTTTTAATACTAAATTTCATGACATGATAACAGTACTATTTTGAAAATCATAAGCAATAATGGTGGTTGAATCAATGCTGAGTGAAACTCAACCAATCAGCATGCCGGAAGCCCAAGCCCGCCCCCAAAAGTTTGGACTTTGAAAAAGTACTACCGCGAGCAGGGACTTTCTGAGGGGCATTTTTTTTTTTAAACTGATCTTTTATTTAGATCATGGTTACTGCTGTGAAACACACGGAGTACAGCCCAAAGTTCCCTAGTTCCTCTGAAAGTTCCAGCGGTGGAACACGGCTTTTTTGGTGAAACTGTTTACTTTTTTCATACTTTTATCCACTTGTGGAAAAACTTGAAACAAATTTTAAATAAGTATAAGATGCAGGTTTATACATTTAATTTATGTGTAACGTTATAATAAAAAATAATGTTGTTCCTATTAGCATGTTTTTGTGTGTGTGCTTTGGGTACTGAAATTGGTACAGACTGAAACTTTGATACTCAAAAACAACACAACTTAACAACACTAATTAAAAAAAAAATTAATAACAACTCTGATCTCCTGTTTCACAGCACGGATCTCTACTGTCCTGCGTGTCCTCGTGAGCGATGGAATTAGGCATCAAACTGATATGTTTGAGCTGTACAGGCAGTCTACAGATTTTGAGGTTTTTTTGCAAGAATGTTTGGCGTCAGAGTGAGCGAGGCTTAGGAGAGTTAGTGAATGGCGGACAGATTATGTTTGCTAGATCAGCTGTTTAAGCATTTTGGGAAATGTCCTTTTCCATCTTATTTGACACTTTAAAGATTAACAAGTAGCTAAGTTTGAAATTAAGGGTCAGAGCATTTTATTTATCTTAATTGCAAAATATTTAAAATATGGTTTATTTTATTTTTACGTTTTTAATAGCACCAATGCAACACTGCATCGATGATTCGTGTGGTACGGCGTGCTAGAACATGGGCTTAGTTATGAATGTTAAAGGAACATTATGATCCTTTGTTAATTATCGCAGTAGGTTATGAGATTGACCAATTCAATGAAGTCTTTCTCACGCGATAGGTTTTAGTTTTTTTAACACCAGGTTCTGATTGATTATAGCGGAAAGGAAACATGGTTTCCGTTCTATGGCACGCTGGCAGAAATGTGTTGTAATAGCGTTTTGCTGGCTTTCCATGAAGTTATGAAAATGTTATTTTTGAATATTCACTGGGCGTCCATTTTTTAAAAATGTTTTTTTCCTGGTTATGAGAGGAATGTTAAAGAGACATTTGATCATTTTCCAAACATTATGGAAACATTACTTCTCAATAATTCTCGAACATTGTAGAGTAAGTAGTAACATTTAAAAAAAATCCATGAGCTATGCATGAATAATGTTTTTTTTTATGCCAGCGTTTTGAGAACATTATTAAAGACCGAATAGCTTTTGAATAGACATTCTGTTGAAATCTAACTGGCAGAGCGATTGCTCATAACTTTAGAGAGAACCTCATCAGAACATTCCCACTGTTAGCTGGAAAACACTTACTCCAATAGAAAAAATAGTGGATGTGATGCTATTATCGAACAAATCTGATTAAAAAACAAACTCATCAACATCACACACTTGTTTATAAGCGAGCACATTTTCATTTTGGGGGAACTTTTCCTTCAACACACCCGGAGATCACAATTTTCTGCCAGTGAAGTTTTTGAACCATTCACTCAAGGTTGTTTTGTTTCTTCTTCTCATGTAGGTGCTATATTTGGAGCATTGCAGGACATTTTAGGGAGTGGTTCAGTGTCCAGAGATTACTACAACCAGGCGGGGCGCATCCCAGACTTGGTGTTGTCTCAGCACTCCTCTACAGATTCAGTCTATGGTGGGAAAGGCGCCTCCGCCTCTTATGAAGAGGGCCTTCTCCACCCGAGAAATGAACTGGACACTTCAAATTGGGGAAAATCGTTTCAAATGCACTAAATGGTTATCTGGCTTTAAACCATGGCGTAACGTATGATGTAGTTTTATGGTCAGAAAGGTTACTTTTTATTAGTTATTTAAATGTATGCTGATCTTGCACCATCAAAGACAGATCTACGGAAGACATCTTGACCATAGTGCCAAAGAAAGCAGTAGTAATATTTCCAATTCTGTTTAACAACAGCAAGCTTGAAGTGCTGAATATTTTTGTAAACGTTTTGTGTATTTATTAGGTTTGATGAAGAAATAAACATTCCAAAATTGGTGTTTTGCAGCCGGGGTCTCGATATTGTACTTGTCATTAAGTGTCAACTGATTTAGTCATGTTAACTCTGATTGTTTTTTTGTTTTTTTTTTTGCAGTCATGTTTTTACTAAAGAAAGTCTGAGGTCTGATTGTAAAGAATAAAGGCTGTCAGAGTTTCTCTTGAACATGTATTTTCTAGTAGTTTCAATAAATAGACATACTTCTATTATTTCCCCCAAGTAATCAAAAGGTAAATTTTTGAGATATTAGCGAACTGTGAGATAGATCAGTCGCATTGACATAAATAGTCAAAATGACCTTTTTTCATTTTATTTTATTTATTTATTTATTTTTATTCTGTGGTGGAAATAAGCTTCCAGATACTTAAAATCATTTACTGCTTCAAATAATATTTTCCTCATTTGTAAGTGCACACTTTTCTGCAGGGAGTGGTAGGACAAGCGGCACCAACCAAAGAAGAACATCTACTTTTGGCAAGTTTCAATAAATAACTTTGGGATTGAACCTTTCTTATTTGTTGTCAATATGACATTGGAATCAAGAAACCACCATGTTAACCGAATTTGAGAACCAATTACAATCAGATTAGTAAAGATATTTTTGAATTAAGTTTGTGCATTATGTGTTTCAAAATGGGAAAAATAAGAACTGAATCTTGAGATCCAAGGAGAATTACCCAGTTTTTGTGCATAAGCTCCCATTTCTGCAAGTCTTGAGGAACCATGGTGTTAATGAAAAGGGAGGGACTATCACGTTAATTAACTAAAATCTGTAGAATACAAAAGACCAAAGGACAATATCTCAATACTGAACAATGGCTGGAAGTTGGTGTTTGGTTCAAGATTTTGTCATGATGTTCCACAGTGGAGTGATGTGCCTCAGAACCTTCAAGCCCTGATGATCCTGGAAACATAACCAGCAGTTTCAGTTTCGGAAGCCAGTGTTGCTGGCAGAGCCCCTTGATAAATGTGCTGTAGCTGATTATGAGCAGATCCAATGTGGAAAACCTGGGATCAGTGGTGCTGAGTGTGAAGCTATCAACTGCTGCTTTAACGACAGCAGTGATTTCTATGGGAGGGCAGGTAAGCATTCTCAGTCTTCTGTTCATGTTAAAATTGATTCTCAGAATTAACCTTGCTCTTGTACCTGTTCTAGTGTCTGTCCAGTGTATCAGAGATGGTCAGGTTGTGGTAGTGGTGGCTAGAGATGTTACTTTGCCTCGACTGAGCCTGGATTCGGTTGCGTCTGCTGGGTGGGAAATGAACCCACCTTGTGCCGCCTGTGGAGTCCCACCTTTCCTTTGCAATATACCAGTTCCCTGTGACTTGCATGCGACACAGCGAGATGTGTGATGAGTGAGCAGCTGCTTCTGGTTTTATTCATGCAATTGCTTATGATGGACTCTGGATGCTGACACTGTTCCCCTATTCACAGGGAGGGACAGCGGATATGTGGTGTAGGAAAACAGAATGACCTCATCGCGATGGAAGTGGGGATGGGAACCATATGGTTCCATCACAAGGGACAGTCATTTTTGAGTAGGTGATCTATGAACTTGGTGTGAACCTTAATCCCCTGATAAATGCTACAAGCTACACTGTCTGTTGTTGTCAGGTTTCTCTTCCAGTGGCAGGTACTCTGGAACTTCTGTGGAGGAGCTCTGGTTGTGGAGGTCAACTCTATTCCTCCAGCCTCCCACCAGTAGCTTCTTCCTGGACCTCTCGGGGTGGAGCTCAGACTGGCCAATGGTCAAGTGTGTCAACCAAAGGCTGTGCTGAAGGTAATAGTCTCGTCCTCGGTCTTGTCCTAAAGCCTTTCAAACTTGAGTCTGGTTAAACACCCCAGTGTTTCATCCTCAGGGGATGAGGCCTACGACGTCCTACGTACAGTGATACTGATTAGGCCCGTCACAAAAGCCTGCGCCTGGCAGGGGTCGAGCCTGTGTGATTTTGAGGTGCGCCATTATAGAGAGGACTGACCCCCAACATTGCCCTGATGCTGGGACATTGTTTACTTCAACCCCAGTCCACTCGGGCGTCTCCCCCAGTGGGACCTTCTGAATCAATGGTGAGTGTACAGCCACATCTTTATCCAGTTATTGTGCTGGTCTGAGAAAGAAACTCTCCTAACCTTCATCTTCACAATTGCCCTTACCAGGATGACCGTTACCTGAGCCACACTGGTTCCAGTGACTGGAGGGCGATACTGGTCTTCAGTGGCCCAACCCACTACAAAGTAGCTTGGGTTGGGAAGGAGGTGTCACATGTGGGGAGAGCCACCGCCTGCTGCGCTGCGAAACGTATGCCCCCTGGGACGTGAAACAATTTGTACGACTTGTGATTCTGGGGACTTGGAGCCTCGGGCTTCCCTGTCAGGCTGCAGCCCGGCGGTCCAGAATGGGCATCCAGCCGCGGGGCGCTGGTGAAAAAGCGTGCGAGGAAACGTGAGGTCTGGCTCCTCTTGACAAGGCACTGAGCATTGTAAGGTGCATGCATTCACCGCTAAACATTTCCTCTTTCAGGAAGAGACCCGCAGATCAAGGCGGGCGTCTGGGGCAGAAGCGTGTGTCTAGGGGGAGAAGGTGACGCGTGGGCAGGTAAAGCGAGGGGTGGAAAGAAACTGGACAGAACCCTGAGAACGGGGCGAGGGGCGGGGGGGGGGCGGCAGAAGCGGCAGACAGGCCGGGCGCCCAGGGGGGATCCCACACGATTGAACCAAGGGGGCCTAGCCACACCGCTTGGAAGGTCGTGCATTCTGAGTCCAGGCGGCTGTATAAGCCATGACCGGGGTCCAGCCGCCAGTTTGGGAACACAGGGCGGCACAATGGTGGAGGGGAAGGGTTACGCGGGGACGGGGTTTGTTAACACTGGGGGGGCAAACTCATGTGCTGGAGGGCCGGAGCTCGGCAGGTGGTGCCAACCCGGCGCCAAACACACCGGTGGGGGGTAAAAGTGAGTCAAAGGACTGGATTGGTGGGCTCAGGGTGGTTATGTGGGGGGGAAGCGAAACGCGGCAGACGCCATTTTTTTGTTCCCCCCGGCCCCCCCGTAGGAATTGAGTTTGGGTTGGGGGCCCGGGCGCCAAGGGGCACCTCAGCTGTGGATATTGAGATAAAGACCCCCAATTCCTGCGGGTTAACTGAGACTTGATCCTGTAACTTTTTTTTTTTGGTTACAAGTCTGACTCTTTAACCATTAGGCCAAGAATCGCCACCACTACTACTTGTAGGTGATGTTCCCATGCATTTGTCAGTCATGCTAGTACCAGGCTGCTTAAAATGGGGAAGTACGAAGGCAAGCTGGGCTGTTGTGGCTCAATGGTTGGAGTCTGACTTGTAAACCGAAGGTTGCAAGTTTTAATACTCAATACTAGTAGGTTAGGGATTGAATGAACTTTACTTCTTCCACTTTCAATACAATCTTAAGTTGCTCCTCTCGGGCACCACCACAGCGACTGGCTGCCAACTGCTCTGTGTGTGTTCACCACTCTAATGTGCATGCAGTAACTCTGAAGGGTTAAATGCAGAGGATTGTGCCTCAAGTATGGGTTCCCATACTTTGCTGTATCAGATCAAAAAGCGTTGGTTTACAAGAATCTCTTTATATTTGTATAAGCATTTATTTCCCCACTTCAGACAAAAAAGTAACGGTGGGAAGTAAAAGAATTGCTTGTATGTTTTTAGCTGAGAGAAAAAACCTGGGTGGAGCCAATCTTTCTTCTGACAAGGGAAACAAATTACAATACATATGTATTTCCAATAAATGTGAGGCATTTTTTATTTCAGGGACTGGGGATTGCCCATGAGGCAAGGCACCCAAGCCACTAACTGCTCCCCCGGCACCACAGCATAAAATGGCTGCCCACTCCTCCAGGTGTGTGTGTTCACTGGTGTGTGTGCATTACTGGATGGGTTAAATGGCACAGCAATTTAATTTTGAGTATGGGTCACCATGCCCGGCAATATGTCACGTCACTTTCACTTTTTACACTTTCAACGCATCTAATATCACTACAGCTGGAAAGATATGCAGATAGAGATGCAATGGACAAAACATGGTAGACCATAAACACAACTGCAATGCTATGCTAATTGGCATAGCTTGCATCACAGTATAGAATTCCATTAAAAATAGTGCTTCTCTCACTGTGATAAGAAGCTAAATATGGAACCACAGAAGCTAAACTGTTTTAAACACACAGCTGATGCTATATAGTGATTTTTGGAGTAAAACATGGTATTAGTCTCTCAGAAACTGTCTTGTTTGACGCCAGGCTATGCAAACTGCATTCACTCGGTCCCTCGCTGCTACAGGGAACAACTGTTTCATAACTCATTTTGAAAAGTACATCTACTTATAAAGATTATGTGGTTGTTTTTAAGAAGGGCAAAAGCAAAGGTGAGTGAAGAAGGTTAAAAAAAAAAAAAAGAAAGGGTTTAAAACAGTGTGAATAGAAAAGAAAAAAATAATGTGGGGTATGGGTAATGTTCAGCATTGTTTGAATTTTTAAATGCGCCATAGGATGCATTGATTCAATATTTTAAATTGTTCTCTGATGTCCCCTAGAGTGTGTGTATGCGTGGAAGTTTTATCTCAAAATACCCCCACAGATCATTTTTTTTTATAGCTTGTTGAAATTGCTACATTTAGGTGCATGTTTCAAAACGGCTGTTTTTTGCAGTTTGTCCCTTTAAATTAGAAATGAGCTGGCGCTCCTGCCTCCTTTCAGAAGAGTGTGGAGCTTCAAGAGCTCCTGTCAGCGGGGCATACCATGTTACGGGTTTAAGTGGTGGTGACCGCGGCAGCTACTGGATCCCCTCACGCTGTTTCCAAATGCACTTTAACCACCACATTCCACATTTACGCATCATTCTGGTAGCACGGAAGGCAGCAGCAGTAGTGAAAAACACAGGCAGAGATAATGGTAGTTTTAGCAACATTAGCCTACAGAGAGCCAAGAAGCCTGAAAAACAAAATTTGAGGCATGATGCTTTACTTTGGCTGGAGTCTGACGCTGGCGCATGTAGCGCTAGTATGACTCCCCTTTCAGAAGCAATCTCTGCACAACTCTAGTGCTGAACTGACCTCGTTTGTGAGGCAGTCCGCGAAATGTTAGCACAAAGGTATATGACTTTTCCGCGGTTTTTCCAGGACATTCCCTTTGAAATGAAATTTAACCAATCGTGGTCCTCAGCGGTCTATGGAAAAATCCTGCGTTCGCTGGTGCATCCCAACACACCCATTAATTTTTTAATGGCTCTTTGCGGATGCCATTGTACATGCAGCAGCTACAGCAAGAAAAAACAGTAAATGACCTGACCCACCGCTTCTCACCAGGGCTGTGTATGCTCGGGTTAAGTCAAGTCCGGTTGAGCTTTTATTGTTACAGTGAAACTGAAATGTCACGGACTCTGTTGACCACATGGTGCTGCATAAATACAGTATAAATCTATATACACAACTAACCCATTGATAGATTCTGACTATAAATATACTATATATAAAAAACTTTACCTATACATAAACTAAAAAATACAAGCTATACGAATGGCTACATAAATACTGTACCTATACACAGCGTAACCTTCGACAATTTTTTATAAAATATACTATATATATAAATGTTTGCCTTTATAAACTAAAAAATACAAACTATACGAATGCTTCACATAATGCTGTACATGTGCAAAGAGAAACATCGATAAAGTCAAAGCAGATGAAAACAGGGGAACAGTGCAAGATGATTTGTAGTGAAGATTAGCATGTAAACACATATTACTGAGTCTTTTTGTGGGATGCATTGCAGCAGTGTGTGAGAAAAGTGTCTACTGTGCACAGAGGAAAGAGTGTTTTCTGGGTGGTTTTGTAGAGGACCACTGAGCTGTGGTATAACTTGCTGATTACCAAAAAGAGAGTTTCAGACAGCTTTTCTGTGATGTGGTAAGGTTGGAGGGGTGTTGGGGGAGGTGGGAGGTGGAATGTTCCATGTTTCCAGTAGGTGCAGGGGGTTTGTGTGGGGTTTCAGAGGAGTTCGGGGTGATTTGAGTTCAGGGCTCTCACAGCCTGGGGGAAAAAGCTGTTGAGCAGTCTGGCGGAGTGGGTTCTGATGCTCCGGTACCATCTTCCTGATGGTAGAAGCTGGAAGAGACCGTGGGAGGATGGTGCCTTCACGGTACTGCTAGCTGCTGGAGCATTGGCGGAGAAATATCCAGGATGGAGGGAGAGGGGGCACCGATGATCTTTGCAGCTGTGTTCGCACAAATAAAAAGCTAGGAGTGCAGTCTGCTGCACTGGTTCCCGTACCAGACAGTGATGCGTGGTCAGCATCCTCTCAATGGTTCCCCCTTTAGAATGTAAGCGAGGATGGGTGGGAGGAGACGTGCTCTTTTCAGCTGGCGGAGAAAGTGTAGGCGCTGTTGTGCCTTCTTGGAAAGTGACATGGTGTTTGGTGGTCCAGGTGAGATCCTCTGTGATGTGCACCCCCAGGAATTTAGTGCTGCTGACTCTCTCCACAGTCAAGCTGTTGATGATTAGTGGGGGTTTTCTAAATGGAGTTTTCTCCTGAAGTCCATCACAGCCTCCTCTTGCCTTCTCTCCATTACTGGAGTGACATTGCAGGTTGTTATGCCGCCACTGGTCAGCCAGCTTTGCCACTTCATCCATGTAGTGCATTTCATCGCTGTTGCCGATGAGACCTACCACCGTTGTGTCATCCGCAAACTTGATGATGTAGTTGAAGCTGAACTTGGCAGTGCAGTCGTGGGTCACCAGCGTGAAGAGCAGCGGGCTCAGTACACAGCCTTGTGGGGCACCTGTGCTCAGTGTGCAGGGCAACTGGGTAAGCAGGGCAACTGGGTGACTGTGAGGCGGCATAGTCGTGGGTCTAAACACCGCTCTTCTGTTCCGATCAAAACATTAAACAGGTTCTCCCCACTCAGTGAAGCACCCACTGATAAACCTGATGAAAGAGCCCTAGTTATTGGCGATTCTATTGTACGGAACTTGAAAACACCAGCCACCATAGTTCAATGTTTACCGGGAGCAAGAGCGCCTGACATCTTGGCGAATTTAAAAGTGCTGGCTAATGCTAAACATAAATTCAGCAAGATTGAACTAATGATGTTCCACTTTGCCAGTCAGAGATCACTAAACATAACATTAAAGAGGTGTGTGAACTTGCAAGCATGATGTCAGACACTGTAATATGCTCTGGCCCCTCCCTGATTACCGTGGTGATGAGATGCATAGCAGATTGTCATCACTCAATGGCTGGATGTCTAAGTGGTGCCCGCGGATTAACATGGGTTTCATAGACAATTGGGTGAGCTTTTGGGGCAGACCCGACCTGTTGAAAAGAGATGGTCTTCATCCTTCCTGGAGTGGTGCCGCTCTTCTCTCTAGAAATATGGCACATACTGTAGTCTTAGAGTTTGTACTTGACTAA
>NC_056616.1:25587334-25621585 GCF_018340385.1 Cyprinus carpio | reverse complement strand
GCTCAAAAGAGGGTGGCCGGGGGGGGCCGGCATTTTAAAATTACGCATTTAAAATACATTGTGTATACACTCACTAAAACAAAGAGTGACAGCTTTTAGTGGGTAAAGGCCACTCTTTGCACGCTTTCTAGTTATGATCATTTAAAATGTAGACTTTGGTTTTCAGCACCACCGTTGAAAGTTCGGAATGACATTGCATTTATGTGGGATCGACTCTCGAAAGTAGCAGTGATTGACACAATGATGACAAAAGCAAGAGACGGGATGTGAAAAATGGGCATGTAAGTTAGAGCACCCTCACCTAATTTTAGAAGCACCCTCAGTGAATTTTTCTTTCTGGAACCTGGTGTAATACGCTTTTATTGCAAAACTATATACAAAAACAAAACAAAATACAAATGCACTTAAGAAAACAATTGAAATAAATGCATATTTATAAGTTAAGCACCTAACTAAAATAAGTAGGCTATTAATAAAATAAATAACTAAAGAAGGCTTGACCTATAATCAGCTTTGCTTTCCATTTAATTGAGATAAGCCTACTCTCATCAATCTGAATTAGAAAAAAGGCGCTTCTAGTCTTCAGTGATGCAAGAACGTTTGGAGCTTACACGTAATCTTTGAAAATGCAAAGCAGCAGAGCCAATTCATAAAGAACAATGATAATTTTTTAAAAGCACACATACTTTTTGTGTGAGTGAAGGAAATCCACTTGCGAGTGGAGATTTGTGCCAGCGCATTTACGTGGGATCACGTAACATATATGCGCTTCCTCGATAATCTGTCAAATATCACGCTATAGAAACAGCCCTAAAATTAAGTATAAAGGAGAAGAAAGCGCTCCCTAGGCAGCTACAAATGGCCAGTATCCGCCACTGCCAGATGACAGTTAGGCAATTGTAACTAAAAACAAAGTTTAATAGCAAGCCATCTGGTGGGGGGTGGGGGGGCACCTGGGTGGCCCAGCCAATTTCAGGGGGTGCCGGTGCCCAACCCCTGGCCACCACGGAGACACGCCTCTGAGCATAGGATTACAGCGTCTTCCAACATGATGTTACCCACACGGAAATTTTTCTGTTTGGGGGCAGGCAAGTTGGCGATGTAACCAGCGGCAGTCATTATGTCATATATGTTCCTTACTTTGTTGATTGTAGAGTCTCAACAGTATAAGATAATACGTAACAGTATTCCTGACGACTCGTTTTTTTTTTTTTTTTTTAATAAAAGAATAAACTTTATTTCGTGCACACTGTCGGCTTCACAACTTTGCCTACTTATGTTCACATACAGCTAACATAACACACTGCAGTAAAGGTAATATTTTTTTTCCTAAAAGGCCAAATAGGGACACTTTAAAGCATCCTATTCCAGAATTGGATTAGAATTTGGATTCCCAAGCCTAAGGTTGGGGGTTAACATTTTCAATAAAATTCTCTTTTTTTGTCCTACCCGAAAATGTGCCTGGAGTCCAACTTTTTTTTTTTTTTTTTAACAAACTATCCACTTTCAATGTGTTTTTAAACCATTCAAGTCAAGAAGCCTCGCAGGCTGTTTTCTCTGCTGCACCACACATCCTTGTGTAAAGTGTTCTTTTGCCTCTTGATTTTCCATCTCATAATGTTCAGCGTACTATGAAAATATTTGTAATAAGATGATTCAACATTTTTTTTTTTTTTTAAACCTTATGGGAATCGGGGGGGGGGAAAATTAGGAATTGACAAGAATTTGGAATCATTAAAGATGCCATAGGATTCAAAAAATCACTTTTATAAGGTGTTTGAACACAGTTGTGTGGCCGCAGTGTGTTGAAAACAATCAGCCCTATAATGGATAAAATCCACCCACTCAATGTTTATTAATCCCAATAAATCAGAATCAGTTCTTTTCAAACACTAGCAGTTCAGATTTCTCACTTCTATGAAATCATAGTCGGAGGAAAGTCCCGCCCATTTGTGGATGTGTCTCTGCCCTATTAGCCATAATACTTAGTTTAATGTTTGTGAAGTGTCGACCGCTCTATCTTCCATGTGAGTTCACGCCATTGTTGATTGTTGCAGTTTTACATTCCCCCATTGTGCTAAACGTGAGGATGTGTGCTTCACCGAGCTGTACAGCGCCATCAGCGAACAACAACAAATAACCCTGACGGCTTTTTCATAATAGCCGGTGGACTTCACCATGCTATTATACTTAAAGACAGGTTTTGCCAAAGTTCTACCAACATGGTGAACTTTGACACACAAGGGGAAAAAACACACTGGACTTTTTTAACACACAACAGAAAAGAACACTTTAAAAGGCTGTACCCTGCCACCAACCTAGGGTAGCGGATCACATCTCTGGGAAGGTCGGTGGGCCTAGTGGTTTAAAAGGAGTTTGACTGCCTAAATCCTAAGGTTGTGAGTTCAAATCTCGGGCCCGAACAATACCACGACTGAGGTGCCCTTGAGCAAGGCCACCGAACCCACTAACTCGCTCCCCCGGGTGTCCGCAGCATAATTGGCTTGTCCACTGCTTAGGGTGTGTGTTTCACTGCTGGTGTTGTTGCACTTTGGATGGGTTAATGCAGAGCACTAATTCTGAGTAGGGTCACCATACTTGGCTGTATGTCAGCGTCACACTTTTATTGCTAATTCCAGCATACAGACCACTTCTGAAACTCGCCAAACCGGTGCAAGCACTACTGGAGCAGGACGTTTCTCAGTGGTAAAGTGCTTACACAAGTTTGTGGGCCATGTAAGATGTGATGAAACAAGTGTTTACTCTCACAGTACAATATGCCTTAGTACTGCTTCCACTGCCTGCCTTTGGTTATAGCCCAAAATTGTATTTGCCAGGGTGCAGGTTAGCCCTTCACTCATGAAGAAAAAACTGGCTCACATTTATTTGACATACATGTATTGTAATTAGTCTTTTTGTCAGAGAAAGATTGGCATCCATCAGGTTTCTCTCTCGCTAAACATGCTAAGGAATTATTATTACTTGCCACCACTTTGTCCCTGAAGTGGAAAGGAAATGGTTAATACAAATGGTAAAAACTTCTAAAAACCAACGCTTTGACCTGAACAGCAAAATATGGGAAACCAATACTTTGCAAAATTGTCCTGCTGCCTTTAACCCTTCCAAGTAGTGCCTGCACAACATCTAGAAGTGGTGAACACACACAGAGCAGTTGGCAGCCAGGCGCTGTGTTGTGCCCGGGGAGGCAACTGAGCTGTTGTTTTATTGAACAGTGGACGATGGAGCATGGTTTCATTCACTCTCTAAACCTACTGGTATTGAGTATTAAACTTGCAACCTTCAAGGTTACAAGTCAGACTCCAACCCTTAGGCCACAACTGCCCATCTCCTGCAACTAAATCTTGCCCCCCCATTTAAGCAGATAGTACTAGCATGACTGACAAATGCATCGAATATGACCTAACAAGTTGTGGTGGCGGAGTCTTAGCCTAATGGTTAAAGAGTCAGACTTGGATTAACAAGTCAAGGGCTAAAATCTGTGCCAGCAGGATTGGGGATATTTGTACAATACCCACAAGCTGAGGTGCCCTGGAAGCAAGACACCAAACCACCCCCCATTACTCCCAAGCAAAACATATGACCCACTTGGATGGATGAATGTTTAGATGGGTTCAAATGTTCTTGTTTTAAGCCAGGGTGTGTCAAACTCACTTCCTTGAAGGCCGGAGCCCTGCAGAGTTTGAGATTCAACTCTTGAATTTAAACACCTCATCCAATTACGTCCCTCAGGGCATTTTTGAAAACTGCATGGTACGCTTGTTTGGACTCTGCAGAGCTCCAGCAATTGAGCTAGACCACCCCAGTGTTAACAAGTTAATGATTAACCCTTAAAATTCAAAGCATTGTGCTGCCCCAGGTTTCGAAACTAGAATGGATAAAATGTCGCTTGTACAGAAGCCTGGACTCCGAATGCATGACCTTAGAAAAGGTTGTGCGAACCTTGTTTGAATAGTGTGGATTAAAACCTGGGAGAAGGCATGTAAATGCACAGAATTCTGCAGAACCAACACACACAGACAAAGATACCTCCAGGGTTCTGTAAGTTTATTTTGACAACACTAAGATATACAATGACCAGAGTAACTTCTCCACTAGAAAACCACAGTCTGGCTTCACCAGAAGACAGTCTTGATATAAGTGTTCTCTTCCTGAAAGAGAAATGTTGTGTAGAATGCAATCAAAAAACTCTGTGTCCTCTTGTCAAGAGAAAAGCAAGAACTTCACGTTTCCTGTTGCAGCTTTGCTCACAATGAGCCAGATGATGGCTGGCAACCACTTCCTGTACTGCAGTGTGTGAAGACCTGACAGGGAAGAAAGAGACTCAAGTCACAGAATCCACAAGTTAGTAAACTTGTTCCAAGTAAACGGGGGCATACATTTTCCTGCAGAGCATCAGTGAAGGCTGGATCTACAAATGTGAACATCTTCACAACAAAGCGCTTGTAGTGGGTTGGGAACTGAAGACCAGATAAATCCAGGTCACTGGGAACCAGTGTGGTCAGGTAACGGTCATCCTGGTAAGGGCATCTGAAGAACAAAGGTAGAAGGTTAGAAAGTTATCTCCAGCAGACCGAACTGGATAAAGATTGAGCTGTACCACTCAGCCCATTGATCCGAGACGGTCCCACTGGGGAAGCCAAGTGGACTGTTGGGGTTAATGAAGTTGCCCAACATGTCCAGCAAAGCAGTGACAATGTTTGGGGTCAGTCCTCTCTATAAGTTCGCACAACTCAACATACACAGGCTCCAGCAGGACTTTGTTGACGGGCTGGATATCAGTATCACTGTAGTTAGGACGTGTAGGCCTCATCCCCTGAGGATGAACACTGGGGTTTAACCAGCACTCAGTTTTTGAAAGGCTTTAGGAAGACACAGGACAACACCTTACCGTTCAGCACAGCCTTTGGTGACACACTGAACGCATATGGCAATCTGAGCGTCCACCCTGAGAGGTCCAGGAGCAGCTACTGCGCTCGGGATGTGGAGGAATAGAGTTGACCTCCACAACCAGAGTCTTCCACAAGAATTTCCAAGTTACCTACACTGGAAAGAGAAAACCTGAGACAACAGGCACTGTGAGCTTGTAGCATTTATATCGAGGAATATTAAACGTTCACACCATGTCTATATGACCTACTCCAAATGACTGATCCCTGTGATGGAAACAATATGGTCCAATCCCCAATTTCATATGATGTAGGTCATTCGGTTGTTTCATACACAACCACTATCCGCTGTCCTCCGGTGAATAGGAACAGTGTCCGCCATGCCAGTCCATCATAACCAGTGGCGGAATAAAAAACAGAAGCCAGCTGCTCAGCCAATCCACACTCGTGCCCCGCATGTCAGTCACAGGGAACCTGGTATTTGCCAAAGGATGGTGTGGACTCCACAGGAGCACAAGGTGGGTTTTCATTTCCACCCAGCAGACCGAACCGAAATCCAGACTCAGTCGAGGCAAAGTAAAATCTTCAAGCGAGCCACCACTACCACAAACTGACACCCATCTCTATACACTGGACATAGGCACTATGAACAAGGTACCAAGAGCACGTTTATTTCTGAGAATTAATTTAACATGAATTAGACTGAGAACACTTACCATGCCACTATCCATAGTAACACTGTCTGTTAAAGCCCCGACAAGTTGGATAAGCGTTCACACATCCAGCACCACTGATCCCAGGTTTGTCCACATTGGATCTGCTCATAATCAGCTACAGTACATTTATCACAAGGGGATCCTGCCCGCACCACTGGCTTCTGAAAACTGCTGGCTAGTTGTTTGAACTGGCTTCTGCAATCTGAAAACCGCTGGCTAGTTTGTTGAACTGGCTTCTGCCATCTGAAAACTGCTGGCTAGTTTGTTGAACTGGCTTCTTCGCATCTGAAAACTGCTGGGCCTCAGTTTGTTGAACTGGCTTCTGCCATCTGAACACTGCTGGCCTCAAAGCTTTGTTGGAACTGGCTTCTGCTTCTGAAAACTGTCTGGCTAGTTTGTTGAACTGGCTTTCTGCATCTGAAACTGCTGGCTAGTTTGTTGACCGGCTTTGCATCCTGAACTGTGCCTTGTTTGTTGACTGGCTTCTGCATCTGAAACTCCTGGCTAGGTTGTTGAAACTGGCTTCTGCACTGACATGAATGGCTAGTTTGTTGAACTGGCCTTGTTTTGTTGAATGGCTTCTGCATCTGAAACTCATGGCTCGCTTTTGTTGAACTGGCTTCTGCATCTGAAACTGCTGGCTAGTTTGTTGAACTGGCCTCATTTGTTGAACTGGCTTCTGCATCTGAAACTGCTGGCTAGTTTGTTGAACTGGCTTCTGCGGCTGAAACCATGCTGGCAGTTTTCTGAAACTGGATTCTGCGGCTGAAACTGCGGCTAGTGTGTTGAATGGCTTCTGCAAGCAGAAAAGGCTGGTCAGTGTCATGGTCATCAGGGCTTGAATGGTTTCTGAGGCAGATCACTCCACTGTGGAACTGCATGACAGAACGCACAAACTGACAAAATCTGAACAAAACACACTTCAGCCATTGTCCAACAGCTTAAGCACAACGTGAAGACGATGGACTGTGGTCTTTTTATACTCTACAACAGGTTTCAGCTAATTAAAGATAGTCCCTCCCCCCTTCACTAACCCTCACGATGCTCCAGACTTGCTCATGAGTTTGAATCTTATGCAACTTGAGTGATTTCCTTGATTATCAAAATGTCCCTTGGTACATAACATTAACAACACATAAAATCCTTAATTCAAAATAGCATATAGTATGAATTTCTGCCGTTTTGTGAATTCAGGCCTTGGTTTTTATCCTTCATTGTTTGAATCCAATTGTTCACGTCTTGTAAAATTCTGGAGTTTTTTCATTCTTGTAGAAAACTCATGGTATGTACAGGCATGTTCTAAAGCCTTTATCGCAGAAGACTTGACTCAACATACGAAAGGATTTAAATATCATGATTACGTTGACGCTTTGAGTCATACTTGAACCCTGTCCCAGCCATAGCTGCTCTAATTCGCTAAATGCATGTAATTATATTCAATGTACAGTCATTTCATATTTATAAAGTGCGTTTTTAAAATTTTGCACACCCTGCAATATCAATATCTTTCAGTTAGAAGGGTTTGAACAGTAACTAATTACAAATACCTTTTGTTACAGTACTTGACTACATTTTCAAAAATTTTCTACTTTCTTGAGTAAAATTAAATTGTGGTATTTTTACTTTTACTTGAGTAAAATAAATGAAAGTATTCGAATTCACTCATTTGTCACTTTTGTTTTTAACTAAATAAATAAATAAATAAATATATATAGAGATATATTTATATATAATATAGATATTATATATATAAACCTACACATATATTTACACACACACAACACACAAACACACAGATATATACATATATACATACACATAGATATTATACATATATACACACTACATAGATAGATACATATTAACACACAACACATAGCCATAGACATACCATACATATACATATATATATATTATATAACACCACAAGGAGGCGCCAGCAGACACAGAACCTGTGTTTGATGGGCACTTTTCATACTTCTGGGGTGGAGCCCTGCAACTTCTGCAATTACAGAACAAGGTCTGACTCGCTTGCAAAAACAATCCAAAACCTCCAGTTCAGCTGGGGGCGTTCAAAACACAGCTATGCTTTGACTATCAATCAGCAGCGTGTGTAAGTTTTGAATCAGCATCACGGTATTTAAGTGAATGTGAGGCTATGCTCTGAGTTTTAAATCGTAATTTTGTCAGCGTCCTGTAAAAGGGTCCGTACCGTTGATTTACCAGAGGCACACAGCAGTATAAGGTAAACAGAAAACTGGTGGTTGATCAAAAAATGAAGCCTGCAATTAGGAAAAAGTCAAAAGGTTTTTTTTTTTTTTTTTTTTTCTTCACATGTCTATCCCCCTCATTTTTTTGAAATGATGGCGTATGCCCCTATGTATGCAGTGACAGAAAAACATTGCACGGAGTCTTCTTCTTGTGCTTTTATGGTTTAAAAGTCATATTTTAAATGCACACAAAGAAATCAATAAAAGGAATCGAAATTTTAATTTTATAACAAGTAGATAGTGCCCTATTATGCCATTTTTAAGGTTGCTAATATTGTTTTAGTCTCTACTAAAACAGATTTACATGCGATGCCAGGTCAAAAAACAATGTTAGTTTTCCTCCAAAAATGATTTAATTTTCCATAAATTTCTAAACGATTCCGTAACGCGGACTTTGTGCGAAGCAGTTTAAAGAAAGAAATCAGTCTTCTCTTAACCATTCCTTTTTTCCGTGAGCCCCTCACTGCTGGTGATTGGTCAGATGCAAGACACAGTCCTTTGGTGATTGGTCCGAGAGCCATAGAGATTGGTACTGTGACTGGTCTAGCCGCATACAGCGTGTGTCAGAAACGAACCACCCATTACCATGACGAGGCAGACCCTGGAGATTTGTGAATGACATAGAAAAGATGGTATCAGATTGTTACCTTACCAGTGCAAGCCGTAGTCTGATGATGAACTGGTTATAAGGTGGCTGATGTGACAAAAGACTGATTCGCAAGCACCGACTGGCGCAGGACGTTTCCGCAGTGTGTCAAGTGTTTACAAGTTTGTGGTAATTATCAACATGTGATAAAAAAATGTACTCTCACAGACGCAGGGGGCTTGTCTTAGAGCACTTTACCATGGGTGGTGGCCAGTCTGGGGCACTGGCTCAAAAGAGGGTTGGCCGTGGGGGGCGGTATTTTTATTCCACGATTTTAAAATACATTGTGTATCACTCACTAAACAAAGAGTGACAGCTTTTTAGTGGTAAAAGATCACTCTTTGCAAGCTTTCTATTCTATGATCCATTTAAATGTAGTAAACTTTGTTTTTCAGCAACACACGTTGCCAAGTTTCGGTAATGCCCTCTGCATATTATGTGGGATTCACTCTCGAAGTAGCAGTGAAAAACAAAAAATGTGACACCAATGATGACAAAAGCAGATAGACGGGATGTGAAAATGTGGCTTAAGTTCTATAGCAACCCTCACTAATTTTAGAAGCACCCTCAGGGATTATTTCTGGAACCTGTTTAGATACGCTTTTATTGCCCCAAACTATATACAAAAAACAACAAAATACAAATGCACTTAATAAAACAATGAAATAAATGCATATTTATAAAGTTAAGCCACCTAACTAACATAAGTACAGTCGTATTAACTAAATAAAGAACACTAAGAAGCCTGAATATAATCGCTGGCTTACAATTAATGAGATAAGCCCTCCTCCTCGCATCGGGAATTAAGAAAAAAGGCGTTGCTAATCTTCAGTGATGCAAGAAACGTTTGAGCTTCCACGAATTCTTTGAGCACAAAAGCGAGCCCATTCATTAAAGAACAATGTAATATTTTAAAAGCACACAAGCCACTTTTGTGTGAGTGAAGGGAAATCCACTTGACGAGATGGCGAATTGTGCTCAGCGCAATTACATGGATCCCTTAACATTATGCGCCCCAATATCGATATCGGTCACAACTATCACGCTACCGAAACAAGCCTAAAAAAGTAAGTATAAACGAGGAAGAAGGCGGCCATAGGCAGCTCCAAATTCCAGTATCCCCCGCCACTGCCAGATGCAGTTAGAAATTTACTAAAAACAAGTTTATAGCACGCCATCTTGAGGAAGCCATCTGGTCACCTGGGGTGGCCAGCCAAATTTCAGGGGGGGCCGGTGCCACCCCTGGCCACCACGTAGACACGCCTCTGAGCATAGGATACAGCGTCTTCTCAACATGATGTTAACACACACGGAAATTTTTCTCTGTTTGTGGGCAGTCAAGTTTGCGATGAGACAGCGGACAGTCATTATGTCCATTATGTGTTCCTTTGTGGTAAGTCCCTAACAGTATAAGAAATACGTAACAGTATTCCTGACGACTCGTTTTTTTTTTTTTTTTTTTAATAAAGAATAACTTATTTATCGTTGCACTGTTTCGGCTTTCACCAACTTGGCTACTTTTATTTTCACATACAGCTACATAACACAACTTCATTAAAGTTTAATATTCTACAAGTCATAATATTGACACTTTAAGCATCCCTAGTTCCAGAATTTGTATAGATTTTTGCTTCCCAAGCCTAGGTATGGGTTTAACATGTTCAATAAAATTCTCCTTTTTTTGTCACGTACACCGAAAATGTTGCCTGGAGTCCAACTTTTTTTTTTTTTTTATAACAAACTACACTTTCAAATGTGTTTTTAAACCATTCAAGTCAAGAAGACTCGCAGGCTGTTTTTCTCTGCTGCACACACATCCTTGTGTAAGTGTTCTTTAGCCTCTTGATTTCATTCATAATGTTCAGCTTACTATGAAATATTTTGTAATAAGATGATATCTAACATTTTTTTTTTTTTACCTTATTGGAATCGAAATTAGGAATTGACAAGAATTGGAATCATTAAAGATGCCATAGGATTCAAAAATCACTTTTATAAGGTGTTTGAACAACAGTTGTGTGGCCGCAGTGTGTGAAAACAATAAGCCTATAATGGTTATAAAATCCACCCACTCATTGTTTTATAATCCCAATAACTCATAATCAGTCTTTCCCACACTAGCAGTTCCAGATTTCTCACTTCTATGACATCATAGTCAGGGGAAAAGTCCCGCCCATTTGTGATGTTCTCTGCCCTATTAGCATATACTGGAGTTTATGTTTGTGAAGTGTCGACCACTCTATCTTCCGTGTGAGTTCACGGCCATTGTTATTGTTGCAGTTTACATTCCCCCATGTGCTAACGTGAAGGATGTGCTTCACGAGCTGTACAGCGCCATCAGCGAACAACAAACAAATAACCCTGACGGCTTTTTCATAATAGCCGGTGACTTCAACCATGCTATTATACTTAAAGACAGTTTTGCCAAAGTTCTACCAAACATGTGAACTTTGCAACAAGGGGAAAAAAACACACTGGACTTTTTTTACACAACAGAAAAGAACACTTAAAAGGCTGTACCCTGCCCCCACCTAGGGTACTCGGAATCACATCTCTGGGAAAAGTCGTGGCCTAGTGGTTTAAAGAGTTTTGACTCCTAATCCTAAGGTTGTGAGTTCAAATCTCGGGCCGAAAATACCACGACTGAGGTGCCCTTGAGCAAGGCACCGAACCCACAACTGCTCCCCGGGTGCCGCAGCATAAATGGCTGTCCACTGCTTAGGGTGTGTGTTCACTGCTGTGTGTGTGCACTGTTGGATGGGTTAAATGCAGAGCACGAAATTCTGAGTATGGGTCACCATACTTGGCTGTATGTCACGTCACACTTTTATCTAATTCCCAAACCGCATACAGACCACTTCTGAAACTCGCCAAACCGGTGCAAGCACTACTGGAGCAGGACGTTTCTCTCATGGTAATGTGTTAACAAGTTTTTGTGGTAATGTAAAGATGTGATGAAACAAGTTTACTCTCACAGTACAATTTCTTAGTACTGCTTCCACTGCTGCCTTTGGTATAGCCCAAAATTGTATTTGCCAGGGTGCAGGTTAGCCCTTCACTCATGAAGAAATAAAATGGCTCACATTTATTGAAATACATGTATTGTAATTAGTTTTTTTGTCAGAAAGATTGGCTCCACCAGGTTTCTCTCAGCTAAACATGCTAAGGAATTATTTTACTTGCCGCCACTTTTGTCTGAAGTGGAAAGGAAATGGTTATACAAATGTAAAAATTTCTAAAAACCAACGCTTTGACCCTGACATCAAAATATGGGAACCCATACTTGAAAATTGTCCTCTGCCTTTAACCTTCCAAGTTACTGCATGCACATTAGAAGGTGGTGAACACACACAGAGCAGTTTGGCAGCCAGTCGCTTGTGGTGCCCGGGGAGCAACTGAGTGTATTGAAAGTGGAAGAGAGCATGGTTCATTCAATCTCTAACCTACTGGTATTGAGTATTAAACTTGCAACCTTCAGGTTACAAGTCAGACTCCAACCATTAGGCCACAACTGCCCAGCTTGCAACTAAATCTTCCCCCATTTAAGCAGATAGTACTAGCATGACTGACAAATGCATCGAATATGACCTACAAGTTGTGGCAGCTGAGTCTTAGCCTAATGGTTAAAGAGTCAGACTTGGATTACAAGTCACAGGCTAAAAATCTGTGCCAGCAGGAATTGGGGATATTTGTAGCAATACCCACAGCTGAGGTGCCCTTGAGCAAGACACCAAACCCCCAATTACTCCCAAGCAAAACATATGCCCACTTGGATGGGATGAATGTTGGATGGGTTTAAATGTCTTGTTAAGCCAGGGGTTGTCAAACTCACTTCCTGGAAGGCCGGAGCCCTGCAGAGTTTTAGATTCAACTCTGAATTAAACACCTCATCCAATTAAGTCCAACTCAGGCATTTTTTGAAAACTGCATGGTACGCTTGTTGGAACTCTGCAGAGCTCCAGCAATTTGAGCTAGACACCCCAGTGTTAACAAGTTAATGATTAACCCTTAAAATCAAGCATTGTGCTGCCCCAGGTTAGAAACTAGATGGATAAATGTCAGCTTGTACAGAAGCCTGGACTCCGAATGCATGACCTTAGAAAAGGTTGTGGAACCTTGGTTTAATAGTGTGGGATAAACCTGGGAGAAGGCATGTAATGCCAATTCTGCAGAACCAACACACCAGACCAACAGATACCTCAGGGTTCTGTAAGTTTATTAAAACACTAGATTTACATGACCAGAGTAAACTTCTCCACTAGAAAAACCACAGTCTGCTCACCAGAGACAGTCTTGATATGAGTGTCTCTTCCTGAAAGAGAAATGTTGTGAGAATGCACTCAAAAACCTCTGTTCCTCTTGTCAAGAGAAAGCAAGAACTCACGTTTCATGTGGTGCAGCTTTGCTCACAAGAGCCAGATGATGGATGGCACACCTCTGTACTGCAGTGGATGAAGACCTGACAGGGAAGAAAGAGGCTCAAGTCACAGAATCCACAAGTAGTAAAATTGTTCAGGTAAAAGGGGCATACAGTTTTCCTGCAGAGCAGTCCAGTGAGGCTGGATCTACAAATGTGAACATCTTCACAACAAAGTTGCTTGTAGTGGGTTGGGAACTGAAGACTCCATAATCCAGTCACTGGAACCAGTGTGGTCAGGTAACGGTCATCCTGGTAAGGGCACTGAAGACAAAGGTGAAGGTTAGAAAGTATCTCCCAGCAGGACTAACTGGATAAAGATTGGCTGTACACTCACACCATTGATCAGAAGGTCCCACTGGGGAAGACCAAGTGGACGGGGGGTTGAAGTTTTGCCCAACAATGTCCCAGCATCAGGACAATGTTGGGGGTCAGTCCTCTCGAATATAATGCGCACCTCAACATACAGAGGCTCCCGCAGGACTTTTTGTGACGGGATAATCAGTATCACTGTAGTAGGACGTGTAGGCCTCATCCCCTGAGAATGAACACTGGGTTTAACCAGACTCAAGTTTGAAAGGCTTTAGGAAGACACAGGACAACACCTTACCTTCAGCACAGCCTTTGGTTGACACAACTGACCAGTTGGCCAATCTGAGCTCCACCCTGAGAGGTCCAGGAGCAGCAGTACTGGTGGAGGTGAGGAATAGAGTTGACCTCCACAACCCAGAGCTAAGTTCCCACAGAATGTTCCGAGAGTACCTACACTGGAAGAGAACCTGGACAACAGCACGGTGAGCTTGTAGCTTTATCAGGGATTAACGTTCACCTACCATTGTCATAGATGAACCTACTCAAAACGACTGTCCCTTGTGATGGAACCATATGGTCCAGATCCCCACTTCATAGGTGATAGGGTCATGTCGGTTTTTCATACACCACATATCCCAGCTGATGTCCTCCTGTGAATAGGAACAGTGTCAGCATCCAGTCCATCATAATCAGTGCGGAATAAAAACCCAGAAGCAGCTGCTCACGCACACACTCGTGCCGCAGGCAGTCAACAGGAAACTGGTATATTGCAAAGGAATGTGTGGAATCCACAGATGCACACGGTGGGTCATTTCCACCCATTAAAACGTAACCGACTCCAGACTCAGTCCGTGGCAAAGTACAATCTCTCGAGCCACCACTACCGACAAACTGACCCTCTCTAATACACGTGGACAGTCACTAGCACAAGGTAACCAAAGCACGTAATGTCTGAGATTCAATTTAACATGAACGAAGACCTGAGAATGCTTACCTGCCTACCCATAGTCACACTGCTGGCCGTTAAAAAGCGCCGCAAGTTGATAGCTCTTCCACCGTCAGCACCACTGAATCCCAGGTTGTCCACATTGGATCTGCTCATAATCAGCTACAGTAAATTTATCAAGGGGCTCTGCCCGACCACTGGCTTCTGAAACTGCTGGCTATTTTGTTGACTGGCTTCTGCATCTGAAACCAACCGCTGGCTGTTTGTTGAACTGGCTTTCTGCATCTGAAACCTGGCTAGTTCTGTTGCACTGTCTTCTGATCTGAACCGGCTGGCTATTTTGTTGAACTGGCTTCTGCACTGAAACTGCTGGCATAGTTTGTTGGAACTGCTATCTGCATCTGACTGCGGCTATTTTGTTTGAACTGGCTTCTGCATCTGAAACTGCTGGCTAGTTTGTTGAACTGGCCTGTTTGTTGAACTGCTTCTTTCTTGCATCTGAAAACGCCTGCTAGTTTGTTTGAACTGGCTTCTCATCTGAACTACTGCTGCTAGTTTGTTGAACTGGCCTCCAATTGTTGAACTGGCTCTGGGCATCTGAAACTGCTGGCTAGTTTGTTGAACTGGGCTTCCTCTGCATTGAAACTGCTGGCTAGTTTGTTTGAACGTGGCTTCTGCAGCTGAATCTGCTGTAGTTCCTGGGCATCAGGGCTTGAAGGTTCTGAGGCAATCACGCCACTGTAACTGCATGACAGAAATCACAAACTGCCACAAAATCTGAACCAGCACCAACTTCCAGCCATTGTCAAAATTTCTGATAGTATATCATAATCTATGTTCTGCAGCGAGTATTCCTTGCCCATTGATGTACACCTTCCTGTTACATAATTAAAACACATAAAATCTGTACCATTTAATCTTGTATGTCCATAAAATCTCATCCTTGATATTACCATGCTTCTCTCCCCTATGAAATTCCTGCACTTGGTTTTCACTTTCTTAGTTGAAATCGTAAACCATCACCTTTCTTCTCCATATCCCATGGATTTTTTCTTACCTTACCTTCAACCTTTCCTTAATAATAGGCTCTTGTATTTCAAGACTGACTTATAAGAACAAGTTGATTTAACATACTCAATGATGGCTTCCTTTGTCGCCTTTGAGTCGCTACTTGACTTCCCTGGATAACAAAATATGCAGGTACCTATAAAAATTCACTAAAGTCCCACCATTTGTATTCTGTATAATGTACAGTGCATTTCTATTATAAAAGTGCTTGTAAAATTTCTCTCCACACGACTGTACTGTATGCTAGCCAATGACTTAGACTTGAAGTCCTAACAATTATGTAACTTATTCTGAAATGTCCTTTATCTCTCTATCCACTGTATTGCTAATACAGTTCAATCATTTCCCTCAGTAAACTAATAACTCATGGTATTCAATCTCTACTCCTTATTGCTAACTGAAAACTCTGGAAATGATAAGTATTCGATCACACATTATTTTTTTAAATAAATAAATAAATAACTAACTATATAGATTATATAATATATATATATATTATATATTACATACACCTATAATATACACACACACACCACACACACACAACACACACACACAATATAGTAAATATATCACACACAATATATATACAATATACACACCAACACATATATATATATATATATATAACACACAAAAGGAAGGCAGCCAGAACAAACCTGTGTTTGATGGGCACGTTCATACTTCTGGGGGGAGCCTACAATTCGGCCAATTACAGACAGGTCGACTCGCTGCAAAACCAATCAAAACCTCCAGTTCAGATGGGGGCGTTCAAAACCCGCTATGCTTTGACTATAAATAAGCAGCGTTGTAGTTTTGATCACATCCGGTTTAAGTGACTGTGAAACATATGCCCACTGGATGGGATGAATCGTGGATTTGGTGAAATGCTTGTTAAGCACAGGGGTGGTTCAAACTCACTTCCTGGAGGGCGGACCCGCGAGTTTAGAAGTAAACTCGAATAAACACGGTTTGATCCAATTCAGTCCATCAGATTTTTAGAACAACTGCAAATGGTACGCTGTTGGAACTTGCTTCAGAGCTTCTAGCCCCCTGAGCTTTGACATGATGCCTATGTAACAAGTTAAGGAGTAACCATTAAAATCATTGCAACTGTGCTGCCCAGGTTAAAACTAGCTGGATAATGTCATATTGTACAGAAGCCGGGACTCCGAATGCAGCTTACAACAGGTGTGGAACCTTAATTTAATAGTGTGGATAGTAACACCTGGGTAGAGGCCAAGTTTAAGGTGCAATATTGTTAGTCTGCTCAGGCAGAACCAACATGCACCAGACAGTTTAAATGTTTAGTTATTTAAAACAGATACAATTTTACCTAATGTCCAGGAGTAATCCTAAGGACTAGAAACGAAAGTCTCTCACAGAGACGAGTCTCTTGATCTGAGTGTCTCTTCCGTGAGAAGAGAATGCTGTTACAAGTGAGATGCCCTCAAAAAAGCTCCGTTAATCGTGGTCAAGAGGAAAGCAAGGAACCTAACGTTTCCTGGTGCCGCTTTGCTCACAAGACGCCCGATGATGGATGGCACGACCTCTTGTCTGCCGTGGTATGAAGACCTGGACATTTGTGAGAAAGAGGCTCAAGTCACAGAATCCACACGTAGTACACTTGTTAAGTGCAAGGGGATACAGTTTCCTGTGCAATGCAGACAGTGAAGGCTGGATCTACAAAATGTGAACATTTCCCAACCAAAGTGCGAATCGTGGGTTGGGAACTGAAGACCACGATGCTCCAGTCACTTGGAACAAGTTGTGGTCAGGGTAACGGTGATCCTGGTAAGGGCCATCTGACAGACCAAGGTGAAGGTTGAAGATCTCCCAGCAGACTAACTGGAATAAAGATGGCCAGTACCCTCACCCATTGATCAGAAGGTCCCACGGGGGAGAGCCGTATGTGTGGACTGGGCTGGGTTGAAGGTTGCCCAACAATGTCCGAGCATCAGGACAATGTTGGGTCCGTCCTCTGTATAAATGGCACCTCAAAAACATAAGAGACTCCCGCCGGCTTTTGTGCCGCTTAATCAGTCTCCACTGTAGGAAGGACGTGTAGAGCACTCATCCCTGCAAGATGAACACTAGTCTAGTAACCAGACCTCAAGTTTGAAAGGCTGTTAGGACAGCCTACCGGACAAGACCTTGCTTCAGCACAGCCTTCGGTGAACAATCCTATTGGCCAATCTGAGCCCACCCTGAGAGGTCCAGAGTAGCTATGGTGGAAGTGGCGACTGCGTGACTCCCCACCAGAGCTTCACCGAAGTTGCCCGAGTCCCTTACACGTGGCGAGCAACTGGACAACACGCGGTGAGCTTGTAGCCTTTATCAGGGATTACGTTCACACCAGGTCGAGACTAATCAAAAATGGACTGTCCTTTGTGATGGAACCATATGGTCCAATCCCCACTTTCATATGATGAGGTCATTCGGTTTTCAACACAACCATATGCTGTCCTCCTGTGAATAGGAAACAGGTCAGCACCCAGTCCCTTCATAACCAGTGAGAATAAAACCAGTAGCAGTTGCCACCCTCACATCGTGCCGCATGCAGTCACAGGGAACTGGTATATTGCAAAGGATGCTGTGGACTCCACAGGAGCACAAGGGGGAGTCATTTCCACCCAGCAGCCGAAACCGATCCCGACCAGTCGTGGCAACCACAAGTAACATCTCTAGCCACCACTACACACAAACTGACCCATCTCCTAATACAACTGGACAGTACTAGAACAGGTTACAGAGCCCGGTTAATTCTGCGCATCCACAGTCGAACATGAACCTAGAGACGCAACTCGCGACCACTTACCGCCCCATAGTAACATGCTGTCCGTTAAAGCAAGCAGTTGATGAGCTTTTCACACTCAGCACCAAATGATCCCAGGTTGTCCCACAATTGGGATCGGCTAATAATCAGCTACAGGCAAAATTTATCAAGGGGCTCTGCACCGCACCACTGCGTGCTGAAGCTGAAATGGCTGGCTAGTTTGTTGAACTGCGCTTCTGCAGCTGAAACTTGCTGGCTAGTTTTGTTGGGACTGGCCTAGTCTGTTGAACTGGCTGTTGCCGCTGAAAATGCTGGTAGTTTGTTGGACTAGCCTCGTTTGTTGAACTGGCTTCTGCATCTGAAACTGCTGGCTAGTTTGTTGGACTGGCCTAGTCTGTTGAACTGGCTTCTGCATCTGAAAACTCGGAAAATTGTGGCTAGTTTGTTGAACTGGCCTAGTCTGTTGAACTGGCTTCTGCATCTGAAACTGCTGGCTAGTTTGTTGAACTGGCCTAGTCTCTTGAATGGCCTCTGCATCTGAAAACTGCTGGGTGAGTTTGTTGAACTGGTTTCTGAAGGATGAAACCCGTCTGGTCACCGTTTGCTGGGTCATCAGGGTTGAAGTTCTGAGGGCAGATCACTCCACTGTGGAACTAGCATGACAGAACGCACAAACTGCCCAAATCTGAACAAACACCAAACTCCAGCCATTGTTTACAGCTAAGCGACAAAGTGAAGATGCATGGCCTTTGGTCTTTTTATCTCTACAGGTTTCAGCTAATGAAAGACCAGGCCCTCCCCTTCATTAACCATCACGATGCTCCAGACTTGCATGAGTGGATCTTATGCAACAGAGTGATTCTCACATTGATTCAATTGTCCATTGTTTACAGTAAAATTAAAAACACATAAAAAGCATAATTCAAAATAGCATACTAGTATGAATTTCTGCCATTTTGAATTCAGCCTTGGTTTTATCCTTCATTAGCTGAATCCAATTGTTGACGTCTTGAAAAAGTATGGATTTTTCATTCCTTAGAAAAAAGCATCTTGGAATGTACAGGAACTGTATCTAAAGACTGGGGCTCAGTAAGAAGAGTTGATGTAACATACTGCAGTGATTACGTGAAGCTTTGAGTCATAGCCTGAAAACTCCTGTCATCCAGACCATAGCTTGCCTCTGATTCTTAAATGCTGCATTATAATTCAAATACAGTCATTCATATTATAAAGTGCTTTTAAAAATTTGCACCACACTGGCAATATTCAAATATCTTTTCAGTTAGAGGTGGCAAAGCTAAACTAATTATCAAAATACTTTTGTTACAGTAATTTCGAGTACATTTTCAAACATTTCAACTTTCTTTGAGTATAATTAAATTGTGGATTCCATTTTACTTTTTTTCTTGAGTAAAACTAAAAGTATTCCGAAGTTCGCTACATTTACTTTTCACAGAAAATAACATTACTAGAATAGATATATATAATATATATATAATCTGATATATATATATATATATAATATAGAAGTCACCAGCTTTTTCATAATAGCTGGTGACTTCAACCATGCAAACTTAAAGACAGTTCTACCAACATGTGAACTTTGCAACAAGCCCGGGAAAAAAAAACACTCGGACTTTTTTTACACCAACAGAAAAGAAAAACACGTTACAAGGCTGTACTGACAGCAGAGATTTGTAACATACAAAAAAAAATAAAATAAGCATACAAGTCGTGGCCTAGTGGTTAGAGAGTTTGACACGTGCAAACCAAAAGCCGTGGATGACAGCAGAGATTTGTGGGCTGCTAAAGAACAGAGATGAAGCATTCAGATCAGGAGATAAAGCAGCTCTCAAAACAGCAAGAGCCCAATCTGTCCGTGGCATTCAAAAAACTGCAAAACGGTCATATGCTCAAAAAAAGGCAACTATCACTTCACAGACAGCGAAGAGACACCGACCGGCGTGTGGCAAGCCAGTCAGACACATCACCAGACTACAAGCCGCCGCCACTCGGACGTGATGCATAGACACATCACTCCCGGATGCACCCTCAAAACAACTTGTATTCACGGTTTGAATGCAGACATGACACACTTTTTGCATAAAAAACTGTCTCCACGGCGGAGCGTTAGGAAAGACCTTATCTAGGATTAACCCCTGCAAGGCTGCGGGTCCTGAACGGACATACCTGGACGTTACTACGAGAGACTGATGCTGCACAGCGGACAGAGTCCTTACAGATACGCTTAACACACCCCTGCGGCGAAGACCAGGCACGTCAAAAAACCGTCACCCCCACCACAATCGCTACCAGTTACACGACAAAGAAAATGTAACTGTGTCCTGTCTAAATGGACTACAGTACCATAGCGCATGACTCCAATCATGATGAAGTGGCTTTGAACTGTTAGTCAAGCCCAAACTCAAAATCAGCATCCAGGACACCATCGATCCTCTCCAGTTTCATAACCGTCCAAAGCTCTACAGACACGATGCTGCCTCTACCCGCCACCTGGTCTACCCACCTAGAAAATAAACGATCTATGTCAGAATGCAGTTCATCCACTGTATCTAGCATCATCACAATAATCCCACAACAGTTAATTATACTAAACATGCTGGGCCTAACAGTTCCCTCTGTAATTTGGATCCTGGGACTTTCTAACTGACGACTCAGTCAGTCGTGTCGGCCACACCTCGAGCCATAGTCAAGTCAAGTACAAGTCACCTTTATTTATATAGTGCTTTAAACAAAAAAGAAGATTGCGTGTTTAAAGCAACTGAATAACATTAATTAGGAAAACAGTGTGTGGTCCATAATGCAAATGACAGTTAAAGGCAGTTCATCATTTAATACTGAGATGTCATCATGTCATCAGTTCAGTTTTTTCTAAATAGTATCTGTGCAATAATTTGCAATCAAGTCAACGATATCGCTGTAAATGAAGTGTCCCCAAAAGCCTAAGCAAGCCAGAGGCGACCCGTAGCAAGGAACCAAAACTCCACACGGGAGAAAAACCTTGGGAGAACACCAGGCTCAGTCGGAGGGGCCAGTTGTCTCTGACCAGGACGAAACCCGCAGTTCAATTCACCGGCTGCAGCAAAGTCAGATTGTGCGCAGAAGAATCATCTGTTTCCTGTGGTCTTGTCCCGTGGTCACCACTGAGACAAGGTCTTTACAGGGGGATCTGTCTCTGGGGGCTCTAGTTGTCCTGGTCTCCGCTGTCTTTCAGGGCTCTGTAGAGGTCTTTCTAGGTGCTGATCCACCATCTGGGGCTGGATACGTCCTGGATCGGGTGACTTCAGGACCCTCTCTGACTTGGATACAGAGACTGGATCTGGTGGCTATGGTGACCTCAGAATAAGAGAGAACAGACTAATATTAGACGGTTACGGCCTGGCCATTCTTCTAATGAGCGTAGAAAGGTACATCGGGTGTCATGGGAACGTGTTCCCGGTTTCATTGGCTTTGGTCCACTATTAACACGACAGCCTAAAATCCTTGGATTTTGGATATGGTGCAGCCAGGTATTAGTTGCTATGTGAAGCCACTTCGCTAAAGACACACCATGGTCTTTAATCTAGATTTAAACTGCTAAAACGACGTGTGTATGCACTCCAGCGGTTCGGCATGTTAAGGGTAGGTTATTCCAGCGTGAGGTTGTGGCGCCCGTCCCCTACGGCACCCAGGATCTGCCCGCCCGACAGGATGACTTTGATATTCTAGGTATTATCACAAAATTGCGCGTCGAGTTATGTATGCCAAGCAGCAGGAGGACAGTGGTAGGGACTCCTAATGTAACAGGAGCTACGTTCAAATCCTGAGGTGCTAAACAGTAGAAACCATTCAGGGCTTTATACGTAAGTAACGGAAGATTTTTAAAATCCTAATCCGATGTTTGATAGAGACCCCGTGCAGTGTTGACAGAACCAGGCTTAATATCGATCATAATTCCTAGGTTACTAGTAAGAACTTCTAGCCCGCTGCATTTGGATAAACGGAGTTGGTTTACTAAGGAGTTGCAGACAACCACCCACTAAAGCAATTACAATAATCTAACCTTGAGGTCATAAACCGCAGGCATTACCAAATGATAACTGCACTTTGACATTGAGAGCATTGGCCGTAATTTAGATATATTTTCGAGATGGCAAAAATTTGCAGTTTACAAACCTGCTAAGAAACACGTGGACTTTCCTAAGGAAACGGTTGACTCTGATGCAAATAGAACACCCCTAGCAAGGGTTACCTAACCTGATGGCGAAAAGAATTGACAGATGCAGCCATCAAGTTCTTTAAAAGGGCGGTTTCTAAGGTTACTCGCCTGCCAGCGCTTTAGGTTGTCCTCTAATTAACTAGATTCTTTGGGGTCACGTTGTTGGTTTTTGATGAGAGGTTTACTAACAGCCAGTTGACGGTTTTGGGAGACATATCCTACTAACAGTTGACGAGAATTAAATAGAATACGTCAGACAAGGATTAGAAACGCGCAGTTCATGGCAACGGCAGAGTCACCTCTTTTAGGAGCTTAGCGGGAATGGGGTCTCACATCTGTTGTTGTTTAAATGCTTAACAAGTTTATAGAAGACACAGTCTATATAGTGTAAGATATCTAGTGAACAGAGTCTGTATGTGCTGAGGAATTAAATGACTTCTGTGACGTGAGGCGGCTAGCAGACGGTCGGTTTAGCAGCTGTCTGCTTCCTGCCCTGGGCCCCAGGTAGCAAGTACAAACTCTAAGATACAGTATGTGCAGATTTCTAGAGAGAAGAGCGGCACCATCCAGGAGGATGAAGAACCATCTCTTTTCAAACGGTCGGGTCTGCCCAAACGCCACCCAATTGTCTATGAAAACCAAGTTATCCTGCGGGCACCACTTAGACATCCAGCCAGATGAGTGAGGACAATCTGCTATGCATCTATACCCCCGGTAAGCAGGGAGGGGACCAGAGCATATTGCAGTGTCTGACATCATGTGGCAAGGTTCACACACCTCTTTAATGTTATTTTAGTGATCTCCGACTGGCGCAAGCGACCTCATTAGCGTCGGCGTGAAAAACAATCTTACCTGTATTACGTTTAGCAATTAGCCAGCACTTCTTTTAAAATTGGCCACGATGTCGGTGCTCTGGCTCCCGGGTAAACATTGAATATGGTGGCTGGTGTCTCTATTTTCCCGTTCCATACCTAGGAATCGCCATAACCTAGTGCACTTCATCAGGTTATAAGTGGGTGCTTCACTGAGTGGGGAGAACCTGTTTAATGTTTTGATCGGAAACAGCAGAGCGGTGTTTAGGACCCCGCCCTGCGCCTCACCGTCAAACCGTTGCCCCCGCTACCCCGTGCCCTGCACACTGAGCCCCGGTTGCCCACCCAGGCTGTGTTCCTGAGCCCGCTGCTCTTCACGGTGGTGCCCCGATGCACTGCCCGTTCAGCTCAACTCCCTACTCAACGTTTGCGAGATGGCCACAACGGTGGTAGGTCTCACGGCAACGCGCTGAAATGCACTCCATGGAGGACGTGGCATAGTGCTGGATGGTGTGGCATACACCCTGTCCCTCAATGTGGCGCGGCCAAGGCGGCTGGTGCTGGACTTCAGGAGACACCTCCGTTGCCACCACCCAACACTAACATACAAACCAACATCAACCAGCTTGGACTGTGGAGAGCACCACAGTCAAAACAAACACAGCACAGCACTAAATTCCTGGGGGTGCAATCACAGAGGCTCTCACCTGGACCACCAAACACCATGACACTCTGCCAAGCAGGCACAGCAGCGCTACACTTCCCGCTGGCTGAAAAGAGCAAGTTCCTCCCACCCATCTGCCACATTCTAAGAGGGGAACCATGAGAGCATGCTGACCCGCTGCATCACTGTCTGGTACGGGAACTGTAGTGGCAGCAGACGCAAGACCCTCCAGGGACAGTATGAACACAGCTGCAAAGATCATGGTGCCCCTCTCCCCTCCATCCTGGACATTTTTTACCCCACAATGCTCCCAGCAAAGCCAGCAGTGCTCGTGAAAGGACCCCCACCCATCCCTCCACAGTCTCTTCCCGCCTTCTACCACCATCAGGAAGATGGTACCGGAGCATCAGAGCCCCACTCCGCCAGACTGCCCAACAGCTTTTTTTCCCCCCAGGCTGTGAGAGCTGCTGACTCAAATCACCCCGAACTCCTCTGGAAACCCCACCAAACCCCCTACCTACTGAAACATGGAACATCTCACCTCCCCTCCCACCCCTCCCCCCAACACACCCTCCAACCTTACCACATCACAGAAAAAGCTCTGTCTGAAACTCTTCTTTTTTTGCAATTCAAAGTGTGTTACACACACAGCTCAGTGGTCCTCTACAAACCACCTGTAGTAACCTCTTTCCTCTGTGCACAGTAGACACTTTTTCTCACACACTGGAGTGTGTGTACGTAATCCACAAACGACTCGTAATATGTGTTTACATGCTAATCAATCAAATCATCTTGCCACTGTTCCCCAGCCTCTTGCTTGACTTACGGAGTTTTCTTGGCACATGTACAGTATTAGGTTGAAGCATTGGTATAGTTGGTATTTCTTAGTTTAGTAAAGGTAACAGTTATTAATAGTATATTTATAGTAAATCTGTCAGGAAGGTTAGTGTGTATAGGCTCCAGTATTTGATGTGAGCATTAGTATAGCTTGTATTTTTTAGTCTTAGGGATAGAAAGTTTATATATCGTATATTATAGTCGAATCTGTCAATAGGTTAGTTGTGTATTAGAGATACTGTATTATGTAGCACCCATGGTCTGGAGTCACGGACAATTCTTAACTGTAACAATAAAGGCTCAACTTGCTTGAGTGGTGGTGTATTGCACATTACACAGCCCTGAGTGAGAAGCAGTGGTCCGTCATTACTGTTTTCTTGCTGTAGCTGCTGCAGATACAATGGCATCACCAAAGAGCCATTAAAAGTGTCGTGTGTTGGGATGCACCAATGAACATAGGTGTCTCCATAGACCGCTGAGGACACGGTGGTTATATTTCATTTTCAAAGAAAATTTCCTGGAAAAAAACCCAGAAAAGTCCTATACGTTTGTGCTAACATTTTAACACTTGGAGCTGCCCTCACAAACGGGTCAAGTTTCAGCGCTGGGAGTGCGATGGCTTCTTAGATGGATCGGATACCTAATGCTTTGGGAGGAAACTCCAGATCATCCCAGACAAAGTAAGCCTCACGCATCTATTTTGTTTTTCCAAAAGACTGTCTTGGATCTCTGTAAGCTATGTTCTAAAGCCACTAAGCCATTGTCTCTCTCTGCCTGTTTTCACTAATGCTGCGTTCACATTCTACCAGAATGATCGTCGGTCGGAATGTAGTTTTAAACATTGCTTCGTGCAAGAAATGTTTGGAGATCGTAGCACGGGCAACAGCGAGTTTAAACCATATCCCGGTATGTATCCCCAGGAGCTCTTGACTCTGATACTCCGCCTTTCATTCTGAATGCAGGGGAGGTGGGAGCATCAGCTCATTTTTCATTTAAAGGGAACAAACACATACCCTGAGCATAATTTCCAAGCTATAAAAAATGATCTGTGGGGTATTTTGAGATAAAACTACATATATACACACTCTAGGGACATCAGGAGAACAATTTAAAAATATTGAATCAATGCATCCTATGGCACTCCTTTAAAAATTCAAAAACAATGCCCAACCTTACCCATACCCTTAAGATTATTTTTTTTTCTTCTATTCACACTGTTTTAAACCCTTTCTTTTTTTAAACCTTCACCACCCCTTGCTTTTGCCCTTCTTAAAAAACAACCACATAATCTTTATAATGCGGAATGTACTTTTCAAAATGAGAGTTATGAAACAGTTGTTCCTGGCAACAGGGGATGGGTAGTACGGTTGCATAACACAGCGTCAAACAAGACAATTTCTGAGACTAATACTCATGTTTCTACTCCAAAATCACTATATAACATCAGCTGTAAGCTTTAAAACAGTTAGCTTCTGTGGTTCCATAGTTGCTTCTTATCACAGTGAGAGAAACTATTTTTAATAAAATTTATACATGTCAGATGCAAGCTGGCGCCAATTAGCATAGCGCATTGCAATTGTGTGTTTATGGTCTACCATGCCTTCATCATTGCATCTCTATCTGCATGTCTTTCAGTCTGTAGGATATTAGATGCATTTGAAAGTGTAAAAAGTGAGCATGGATGACAGCCAAAGTATGGCGACCAAAATCTGTGCCTGCATTTAACTCCATCCAGTGCACACACACACCAGTGAACACACACACTGAGCAGGGGCAGCCATTTATGCTGTGGTGCCCAGGTAGCAGTTGGGGGTTTGGTGCCTTGCTCATGGGCACCGTTCTGAAATAAAATGCCTCATTTATTGAAATACATATGTATTGTAATTTGTTTCTTTGTCAGAGAAAGATTGGCTCCACCAGGTTTTTTCTCAGCTAAACATACAAGCGGAATTCTTTTTACTTCCCACCATTACTTTTTGTCTGAAGTGGGAAATAAATGCTTAGCAAATATAAAGAGATTCTAGAAACCAACGCTTTTTGATTCCGATACAGTAAAGCAGGGGAACCCATACTTGAAACTGTCCTCTGCATTTAACCCCTTCCAAGTTACTGCATGCACATTTGAAGTGGTGAACACACACAGAGTAGCTGGGCAGCCAGTCGCTGTAGCCTGGGAGCAACTGGTGTATTGGAAAGTGGAAGAAAGTGCCTATTCAATCCCTAACCTACTAGTATTGAGTATTAAACTTGCAACCTTCAGTTTACAAATCAGGACTCCAACCATTAGGCCACAAATGTTTCCAGCTTTCTGCAACCAAACCTTCCCCATTTGAAGCAGCTAGTACTAGCATGACTGACAAAATGCATAGAACATCACCTACAAGCTGTGGTGGTGGCTGGATTCTTGGCCTAATGGTTAAAGAGTCAGGACTTGTAACCAAAAAGCTACAGGCTCAAAGTCCCCAGTACCAGCAGGAATTGGGGTATTTATATCAATACTCACAGCTGAGGTGTCCTTGAGCAAGATTACCAACTCAAACTCACCTCCCAGAGGGATGGAGTCCCGTAGAGCTTAGATTCAACCCCACTTAAACACCTGAGCCACCTAATCAAGTCCTTAGACTCATTTTAAAACTACATGGTGTGTTGGAGCAGGGTTGGAACAACTCTGCAGCTCTCCGCCCCTCCAGCAATTGAGTTTGGATTACCCCAGCAAGCACAAAACAAGTTACCCATTAGTCCCTAAAATTAAACATTGTGCTGCCCCCAGGTTAGGAAACTGGAGGAGGGATAAAGGCCGGCTTATACAGAAGCCTGGACTCAGAATGCATGACCTTACAAGAGGTTGTGGAAATCCTGGTTTAATAGTGTGGGATAAAAACTGGGAGAAGGCATGTTATGCCAGATTCTGCAGAACCAACACGCCTAATAGACAAAGATACCTCAGGGTTCTGTAAAGCTTTATTTAAAAACACTAGATTTATATGACCAGGAGAGTAATCCTCTCCACTAGGAAACCACAGCCTGCTCACCAGAGACAGCTCTTGATAAGGAGTGGTCTCTTCCTGAAAGAGAAAATGTTAGAAGTGTAACTGCATCCTAAAATGCCTAGTTCCTCTTGTCAAGAGAAAGTAAAGAACTCACGTTTCTCAGCACAGCTTTAAGCTCACAAGAGCCAGATGACGGATGGCACACTCTGTACTGCAGTGGATGAAGACCTGGACAGGGAAGAAAGAGGCTCTGTCAGCCAGAATCCACAAGTAGCAAAATTGTTCAAGTAAAAGGGGGCATACAGTTTCCTGCAGAGCAGCCAGTGAGGCTGGATCTACAAATGTGTGAAACATCTTCTGGCAACAAAGGCTTGCAGTGGTTGGGAACCGTAAAGACCAGATCTAACTCCAAAGTCACTGGAACCAGTGTGGTCAGGCAACGGTCATCCTGGTAAGGGCATCTGAAGATGAAGGTTAGAAGCTTCTCCCAGCACACTAACTGGATAAAGATTGGCTGTACACTCACCCATTGATCAGAAGGTCCCACTGGGGGAGACCGAAAGGGACTGGGGGTTGGCGCAAACAATGTCCCAGCATCAGGGGCAATGTTGGGGCCAGTCCTTCATAATGCGACTCTCAAAATTCACAGGCTCCCCGCAGGACTTTTGTGACGGGATAACTCAGTATCACTGTAGTAGGACGTAGGCCTCATCCCTGAGCATGAACACTGGGGTCAACCACCTCGTTTGAAAGGCTTTAGACAGACCGAGGACAAGACCTTACCTTCAGCACAGCCTTGGCAGGACACATTGACCATTGCTGGGGCCTGAGCTCCACCCCTGAGAGGTCCAGGAGCATGCTAGCCAGTGGAGGGAGGAATAGGAGTTGACCTCCACAACCGTGAGCTTCCACAGAAGTTCCAGAGTACCGCTAAGCACCTCGGAAGAGCAGAAACCTGGACAACAGACAGTGAGCTTGTAGCATTTATCAGATTAACGCTCACACCATGCCATAGATCACCTACTCAAATGACTGTCCCTTGTGATGGAACCATATGGTCCAATCCCCACTTCATACGGGATGAGGTCATTCTGTTTTCATACACCACATATCCACTGTCCCTCCTGTGAATAGGAACAGTGTCAGCATCCAGTCCATCATAAGCAACGCAGAATAAAACCAGAAGCAACTGCTCTGCCATCACCTTTTCGTGCATGCAGTCACAGGAACTGGGTATATTACCCAAAGGATGGTGTGGACTCTGGGAGCACAAAGATTGGGTCATTTCACCCAGCAGGCGAACCCGAATCCAGACTCAGTGAGGCAAGTAACATCTCTAGCCACCACTACGCCACAAACTGACCATCTCTGATGCACTGGACAGACACTAGAACCAAGGGATGCAAGAGCAGGTTAATTCTGAGAATCAATTTAACATGAACAGAAGACTGCGAATGCCTGCCCTCCATAGAAACACTGCTGTCCGTTAGAAAAACTGGCAGTTGATGCTTCACCTCAGCACCACTGATCCCAGGTTTTCCCACATTGGATCTACTCATAATCTTCCACAGCACATTTATCAAGGGGGCTCTGCCACGCACCCACTGGCTTCTGAGAGGCTGAGAGAGCACGCTGGTTGGTTTTCCGTCATCAGGGCTTGAAGGTTCTGAGGCACATCCTCCACTGTGGAACATCATGACAAAAATCTGAAGACAAACACCAACTTCCAGCCATTGTTCAGTATTGAGATATTGTCCTTGGTCTTTTTAATTCTACAGATTTTAGTTAATTAACTTATAGTCCTCCCTTTTCATTAACAATTCATGGTTCTCAAGACTTGTAGAAATGGAGCTTATGCAACTGGGTAATTCTCCTTGACTAAGATCTGCTCCTTATTTTTCCCATTTTGAACATAAATGCAACAAACTTAATTCAAAAATATCTTACTAATCTGATTGTACTCTGGTTCTCAAATTCGTTAACATGGTGTTTCTGATTCCAATGTCATATTGACAACAAATAAGGTTCAATCCTGCTATTTATTGAACTTACAAAGTAGATGTTCTTCTTTGGTGTCATGAAACCTACCACTCCCCTGCGGCAGGCAAAACTTACAAAATGAGGAAAAATATTATTTTAGCCAGCAAATGATTTTAAAACCAAGTATCTGGAAGCTTATTTCCACCACAGAATAAAAATAAATAAATAAATAAAATAAAATGAAAAAGGTCATTTTGACTATTTATGTCACGACTGATCTATCTCACAGTTCGCTAATATCTCAAAAATTTACCTTTTTGATTACTTGGGGGGAAATAATAGAAGTATGTCTATTTATTGAAACTACTAGAAAATACATGGTTCAAGAGAAACTCTGACAGCCTTTTATTCTTTACAATCAGACCTCAGACTTTCTTTAGTAAAACATGACTGCAAAAAAAAACAAAAAAACAATCAGAGTTAACATGACTAAATCAGTTGACACTTAATGACAAGTACAATAGAAGACCCCGGCTGCAAACACCAATTTTGGAATGTTTATTTCTTCACAAACCTAATAAATACACAAAACGTTTCAACATATTCAGCACTTCAAGCTTGCTGTTGTTAAACAGAATTGAAATATTACGTCGTTTCTTGGCACTATGGTCAAGATGCCTTCCGTGATCTGTCTTTGATGGTGCAAGATCAAGCATACATTTAAATAATAATAAAAAGTAACCTTTTGACATAAACTACATCATAAGTACTGCCATGGTTTAAGCTAGATAACCATTTAGTGCATTTGAAACGATTTTCCCCAATTTGAAGTGTCCAGTTCATTTTCTCGGTGGAGAAGGCCCTCTTCATAAGAGGCGGAGGCGTCTTTCCCGCCTCATAGACTGATCTGGTAGAGGAGTGCTGAGACAACACCAGTCTGGGATGCGGCCCGTCTGGTTGTAGTAATCTCTGGACACTGAACGACTCCCTAAAATGTCCTGCAATGCTCCAAATATAGCACCTACATGAGAAGAAGAAACAAAACAACCTTGAGTGAATGGTTCAAAACTTTCACTGGCAGAAAAATTGTGATCTCCGGGTGTGTTTGAAGGAAAAGTTCCCCCAAAAATGAAAATGTGCTCGCTCTCAGGCCATCAGAGATGTAGATGAGTTTGTTTCTTCATCAGATTTGTACAAACGTAGCATCACATCCAATTACTTTTTCATTGGAGTAAGTGTTTTCCAGCTAACAGGGAATGTTCTGATGAGGTTCTCTCAAAGTTATGAGCAATCGTTCTGCCAGTTAGATTAACAGAATGTTCATTCAAAAGTTATTCGGTCTTTAATAATGTTCTCAAAACGTTGGCATAAAAAAAACATTATTCATGCATAGTTCATGGATTTTTTTTTAAATGTTACTACTTGTTTCACAATGTTCAGAGACCATTGAGAAGTAATGTTTCCATAATGTTTGGAAAATGATCAAATGTTCCCTTAACATTCTCATAACCAGGAAAAAACATTTTTTTAAAAAAATGGACGTCCAGTGAACATTCAAAAATAACATTTTCATAACTTCATGGAAAAGCTAGCAAAACGTTATTACAACACATTTCTGAATTAAAGATGCCATAGAATGGAAAAACTGTATTTACCTTGGCATAGCTCTGTACACGGACATACCGTGAGCCTCAAACAACACTGAAAATCTCGTGCTGCAAAAGACCATTGAAAATGTGGCGTATCCAAACATAACACTGACTGTGACGTTACAGTAGGGATCATTAATGTTTACGCCCTCAACATTTGCATAACGTGATACCAGCCTATGTTCTAGCCAGCCGCACCTGTACAGTCAATCATCGGCGCAGTGCTGCCAGATATTGCTATTAAACCGACATAAATAAATAAAAAATAAACCAATATTATTTCAACATGTGCAACAGGTGATAAGATAAAGATATCATGCACATTTAAACTGCACGGCTTCTGAGCTTAGTTAACTTTCTAAAGTGTCCAAAAAAAAGTGGAAAAGACAAGTCCCAAAATGCTTAAAACAGCTGGATCTGGCAACACAGAGCTTCGCGTCCGCTCATTCACTAGCAATTTCTCCCAGTTTCCTCTGCTCACTCGGATCGCTAAACATTCTTGCGCAAAACTCTCAAAATCTGTATCTTCGTCTGATACAGGCTCAAACATATCAGTTTGGATGCCTAATCTCTCCATCGTTCACGCAGGACAGTAGAGATCCGTGCTGTGAAACAGCCAATCAGAGCAGAGCAATAGTGTTGTTACGGTACCAAAATTACAGTACCATGCAGAACTTTTGGGGGCGGGACTTGGGCGGCGAGCATGCTGATTGGTTGAGTTCACGCAGCATTGTGATTTCAACCACCATTTATTCTGATGATTTTCAAAATATTACTGTTATCATGTCATGAAATGTAGTATTAAAAGTATTTCAGGCCAGAATGGAGTTGTTTAAAACTCAAATCCGTGGTTTATTTATAAAGACAGCGCCTATTTAAAAATGTGTTTCACCGATTTCAGAGACGATCAGCTCCACGCAATCAGCTGGGAGCTAATTGCTCATGCATCCGCCGAGAGCAGTCTCAACTCGGCTAGTGCTTCTGATATGTGCCGCTGGCTCTGATGTCTCTTTAGTGGTTAAACATAAAATATAATTCGTTTTGGGTAAATCTAACAGGTAATCTTTGCTCTTTATTCAATGTATCTATATGTTAAAATGAAAATAAAAAGAGGCAACTGATATAATATTTCGTTTCATTGTAATGTAGGCTGTATATACACACATTTCCCTGAAGTACATTTCTGCAGCTATTATTATGTTTAAATGAAAATGAAAGGAGGCAGTGGTATTTAATATCCTATTTCATTTTATTGTAAATATACAGTGAAGAAAATTGAAGCAGGCAAGGCGAGCTGACTGATGTTATCAAGCATGCTGTTGTTTGCAGAATTACTGGACTTTCGTCGTCCTGTCCGCAGGAGATCACACTCCCGAGTCGAACTCGTAAAGTCCAAACTACCGAGGATGCAAGTCTGAAATTAGCGTGCTTTGTACCTACGTCACCAGACTATTTGCCTAATCTTCACGATACTTTAGACAGCGGTGGAAACACAGAAAGCAACAGGTCTGGGGTGAAAATAGTTCCTGGTACAATTGTTCGGGGTAATTTTGGTGGAAACGCGGCAAAAGTTTAGCCTTAGTTCTGCTGCCACTTAAAAATCTGTATGTTCTCCTGTTTTTTTTTTTTTTTTTACAGTAATATGAGCATTAATTAGTTAACAAAGAAATGAAATTCTAATGCTCATTATATTAGCGTAAGTTGCATTTATGCGAACAATTAACTACATAACGTATACGCTAACGCCGTTGTTTATTTAAATCCGACATTTAAATTAAAGTATGTAATAATATTCCTAATAGAAGGTCTAAATATTATAAAGGTAATTGAAACTTACCTGATTGGACTTGATCGGGGGTTTTGTTAGTTTGATGTGTTTCCTCCTCTTGAGGTCTCCATTGCTTTTATGAAGAGGTTGCCAGGTTTTCACAACAAAAACCCACGCATTCGCGTTTCGAGGGGGTCCCTCGTTAAAAATCGCGTTCTGGGGATAAAATACATGTGTTTTGGCGGGGTTTACATTTAGCATTCCAGGGGCTAAATATCATGTTATTGGGGTTGTTTTTTTTTAACCCGTGGACATGAAAAAAACCCGGTGACAACAGTGTTTAAACCCTTGAATGTGGCAACACTGGAGGATAGCTTTCGGGATAAGCATCAGAACTTGAGTTGACTGGGTACCACGGTGCCAAGAAAACCTGGTACAAATGCGTTTTCATTTTTTTAGTACCGACTGTTAACGAAATCAAGCTTTGGATAAATACTTACTTCCATCTAAGGTAATAGCAGACCCATTTCATTCTCTAGGAATCTTTAGCTGTAATGACATATAAAAGCCGTTTCTGGAGTACTTTGTCCCTTACCAAGCCATACCTTCTATGTAGATATTTTAAATATTGCATCAATGCATTCTATGGCACCTTAACTGGGATGAACTCATACTTAGCTGGACGCAATAGGCTTGCCAAAAAACGTCTAATGTTTCTTATCTTTTGTCTTCTCCAGATGCTCACTGATGGACTGGAGTGCTGTGGATTACTTGTGGATTATTGTGATGTTTTTGTAGCTGCTATGACTCTCATTCTGACGGCACCCATTCAATACCGCAGAGCATCCATTGCTGAGACACTTTGATGGAAAAGCATATTTCTACAAACTGATGAAGCAGAAACAAACTCAACCTGATCTCAGATGACCTGAAGTGAACACATTTCCAGCAAATCTTAATTTTAACTGCTTTATAAAAAGCGGCATTGAATCTCTTCTCATCCATACAGAGGACAGGAGTCTCAAAGCCTCACCTCCTAACCAGGCGGTGCAGTTGGGTTTGGCCCGGGTGACTGTGGATCCGGAGCTCTTGGTAGCCAGGCATGTCGGCGGTGCCCAGGTTTTCTCCACCAGCGAGCGGATCTCAGACGGGGGTCCGGTGCAGGAACCGGGCAGCATGGGCGTACCGCCGATTATCACAGGAGTTCTCCGGCGGGCTGCCTTACGAGTGTCGATGGGACACTGGCGAGGAACAAACACAGAACAAGCAATGCA
>NC_056616.1:25586869-25587005 GCF_018340385.1 Cyprinus carpio | reverse complement strand
TTTTAATCATACGCTAGACTTAATTATATCGCATGGAATCGATATTACTGACATAGATATCGTTCCTCAAAGTGATGATGTCACTGACCATTTCCTTGTATCGTGCATTCTGCATATTAATAATAATAACTATATA
>NC_056616.1:25446637-25586521 GCF_018340385.1 Cyprinus carpio | reverse complement strand
CACCCCATTTTTTGTTTGTAAGAAAAATTAGATTAGATTTCATATCGCATATATATCGCAGGAAAATAAAATATTCGCAATGTAATTTTTTCCCAATATCGGGTCAGCCTATCCATCTCTTCCAATAGTGTTGTTACGGTACAAAAGTTCAGTATCCACGTTTCTCTGTCCCAATTTTCCAGTACCAAAGCAAACACAAAAACATGCTAATTGAACACATTATTTTTATTAATAACGTTAAACATAAATTAAATGTAGAAAACGCATGCCATTCTTTATACTTATTTAAAATTGTTCACCCGTTTTTCACAATTGATAAAAGTATGAAAAAGTAAACCAGTTTTCACCAAAAAGGCCGTGTTTCCACCGCGGAATTTCAGAGGAAAATTTTAATTTATAGAAGGGTACTTTGTGCTGGTACTCCGTGTGTTTCACAGCATAACAGGATCTAAATAAAGAATCAGGGTAAAAAAAAAAATGCCCCTCAGAGAATTCCCTGCCGCGAGGTATTACTTTTTCAAAGTCCGAACTTTTGGGGCGGACTTGGGCGCCGAGCCATGCTGATTGGTTGAGTTCACGCAGCATTGTGATTTCAACACCATTTATTCTGATGATTTCAAAATATTACTGTTATCATGTCATTAAATGTGTCCCTATTAAAAGTATTTCAGGCCAGAATGGATGTTTTTTGTTAAACTCAAATCCGTTGTTTATTTATAAGACATCGTCTAATTTAAAATGTTTTCACCGTTTTCAGGACGATCACTCCACGCAATCAGCTGGAGCTCATTGCTCATGCTCCGCCGATAGCAGTCTCAACCTCGGCTAGTGCTTCGATATGTTGCCGCTGGCTCTGATGTCCTCTTTAGTGGTTAAACTACAATTAATTCGTTTGGGTAACATCTAACAGGTAATCTTTGCTCTTAGTCAATGTATCCTATATGTTAAAAGAAAAAAAAGAGGCAACTGATATAATATTTCGTTTTCATTGTAATGCTGTATATACACACATTTCCCTGAACTAAGTGTACATTTCTGCGCTATTATTATGTTTAAATGAAACGAGACTTGCGGTCGTCCTGGTCCGCAGAATCACCTCCCGAGTCGAACTCGTAAAGTCAAACTACACGAGATGCAGTCTGAATTAGCGTGCGTGGTACCTACGTCACCAGACTATTTGCCTAATCTTCACCGATACTTTAACGCGGTGGAAACACAGAAAAGCACAGGTCTGGGGCGAAAATAGTTCCTGGTACAATTGTTTTTTTCGGGAATTTTTGGGGAAACGCGGCACAAGGTTAGCCTAGTCTGCTGCCACTTAAAAATCTGTATGTTTTCTCCTTTTTTTTTTTTTTTTTTACAGTAATATGAGCATTAATTTTGTTAACAAGAAATGAAATTCCTAAGGCTCATTATATTACGTAAGTTGCCTTTATGCGAACCAATTCACTACATAACGTATACGGCAACGCCGGGGATGTTATTTAAATCCGACTTTAAATTAAAGGATGTACTAATATTCCTAATAGAGGTCTAAATATTACAAATGTAAATTGAAACTTCCTGATTGGACTTGATCGGGGTTTTTGTAGTTTGTATGTGTTTCCTCCGCTTGAGGTCCTCCATTCTTTTATGAAGAGGTTGCCAGGTTTTCACAACAAAAACCACACATTCCGTTTCGAGGGGTCCCTCCGTTAAAATCGCGTTCTGGGATAAATACATGTGTTTTGCGGGTTTACATTTACAGTCCGGTCTAAATATCATGTATATGGGGTTGTTTTTTTTTTAACCCTTGGACATAAAAAAACCCGGCGGCAACAGTGTTTAACCGCGAATGTGGCAACACTGTAGGATAGGCTTTCGGATAGCGCATCAAGAACCGAGTTGACGGGTAACACCGTACTTAGCAACACCTGGTACCGTAACGTTTCATTTTTTTAGTACGCGACTTGTTACCGAAATCCCGCTGTTTTCTTGACAACACTACTTCCATCTGGTAATAGCAGACCATTTCCCAAAATTCTAGGCCAAATCTTTAGGGTTTAAATGGACATATAAAAGCCGTTTTCTGGAGAATTTTGCCCTTACCCAGCCAATACCTCTATGTAGATACTTTAAAATATGCATCCATGCTATCTTGGCCCCTTTAACTGGGATATGAACCATCCTTTAGCCGACGCATAGTTTGAAGTTAAAAACGTCTTAATGTGGTTCACTTTTGTCTTCTCAGCTGTTCACTGAGGACTGTATGTCTGTGGATTATTGTGATGGGGGTTTTTATCACTGTTTGGACTCTCATTCTGACGGCACCATTCACTGCAGAGCATCCATTGCTGAGACACTGATCAGTGCTACATTTCTACAAACCTGATGAAGAAACAAACTCATCCTGATCTCTGATGGATTGAGGGTGAACACATTTCCAGCAAATCTTCATTTTCACAACTGCTTTATAAAACGCGTCAGATCTCTTCTCGTCCCATGCAGAGGTCAGGAGTCTCAAAGCCTCACCTCCTAACCAGGCGGTGCAGTTGGGTTTGGCGGGTGGGCTGTGGATCCGGAAGCTCTTGGTAGCCAGAGCATCGCGGTACTTGGGTTTCTCCACCAGCGAGCGGATCTCAGACAGGAGTCGGTGCAGGAACCCGGGCAGCATGGACGTACCGCCGATTATCACCAGGTTCTCCGACAGAACCTTACGAGTGTCGATGGGACACTGGCGAGGAACAAACACAGAACAAACAAAGTGAATGCTGGGAAAACTGAGGACTACAAATGTAACGATATGAAAATTTCTCATCACAATTATAGTGAGCAAAAATATCACGGTATTGTTAAAATGTGCTGGAAATGTTCAAAAAGTACTGACACATAAATCACTTCAGCAAGTTTTGCACTTAAAATCAACAAACAATAAATAAAATGACATTTTGTAGCATAAAAACTAAAACTATAACATTAACAATGATGTCTGGCAACATGACTGACAAACAGTTTATGTAATAACAACTTTGAAAATGTTTTATAAAATGGTAAACCTCACATTTCAGACTTTATATAGAGAAAAAGGTTAAGTCAAAATGATAATTGATTAATAAATGATTATATGAGTCTGTGAGTCTCTGTAAATCCACTCTCTGACAGCAGGGGGCGCTGATGGAGCAGCAGAATAGTCAGCAAGAAAAAATAACTCTAGGAGGAACATTACGATTTATTATATATCCACTAAATTATATATTAATTATATTTGTTACTGAACCTTTTGTCTTCATTATTTAATGCACGTTTGCATGAATTTTTCATAAAGACAAGTTTTTTTACAGCCACCATTTAAATGTTTATATTTCAACAACAAATTATTTATTAGCTGATATAAAAACCGCCTTATGTGCTGTTTATATGTCTATATACATATCCATACATTTTGTGTTTGAATTAATCTGTCATTAAAACTTCACAGCCACTGTTTAAATGCTTAATCAACTCGGTTTTTACTTGAGTGTTGATTATAAAATAAACGTGATGATTAGGTGACTATTAATTGTTTCGTTTTTTAATTGGGTACTTAAAGTACTTTTTCAGAATTTATGATCACGTTGAATAAAACAAATGAAAGGAACATTTCAGGAACAAAACTGTCGCAGGACGTCGTAAGAGAGGAAAAGAAGAGCGGTTTAATATGCGTATCAGTCACTTCCTCGTCCTTTGATAAAATTGAATATTTTGCACCTTCACCAAAGTGTCCAGCAGCAGCGTGGCGATGGATTTCTCCTCATTATCCTGCTCGAACAACATCTCGGCCACAGAGTCTCTGGAAAACAGCGGAGCATGTTTCACTAAGAAGCACAGAGACAATAACGAGAACGTGTCGTCTCATCTCAGCTCTGTGGGTAATAACGTCACATTTACTTCAGGAAAGACATTCAATGACTATAAACTTGATAGTCAGAAAGAAACAATAACTCTAGGAGAACATAATGAGAAATATATATCCACAGATGTGTGACTGTGAGGTATTAGAGATGGGAAATATCAGATCATCAGGTCCGGTCTGAAGGTTTTTCTACCTGATGGATCCCTTGATATGCAGAATCTTCCGGCCATCCAATGGATATTCCACATCTGGGGGAGGAGCCGGTCTCTGATGGACCAATCAGAGCCACGGTCAATATTTACTCATTCCACATGTATTCTCACAGAGTTAGTTAACAGCTAGATACTAGATTAATAAAAAAAAGTTCATCAAGACAATCTTTAAGTTGGCTTGAAAAAGCCTGACCAGAAAGTTTGAAAAGTTTAATAAGTTTAAAAAGTTAAAAAAGTTTAAGATGAAAAAGTTTGAAGTTTAAAGTAGTTTTAAAAGCATAAGGTCAGACAAATAGATAGATAGATAGATGCTAAGGTTCTCAGAGTGGTTCCTAGGGTACTCTGGGTGGTTGCTAAGGTGTTGCTATGCATTTGCTAGGGTACCCTGGGCTGTTGCTATGCAGTTTCTAGGGTACTCTGGGGTACTTTATTTATATATAAATATTTATAAATCTAATAAGATATAATAAGGTTATTTAACAAAAATCATCTTCAGTCTTTGGTTGATTTGGATGAAGTTTAAAAAAATCTATAACAGACGAGCGAAACACTATAATTTGTGCAAACATTAAAAACACTGGAGAACAGCAGTACAAAAAGTCAATGCTATAATCGCTTAAAACAGTATGGGCACTTTTTTATATTATTTAATTCGTTGCATTGTGCCTGTGGATTTAGATGAGTTGAGAGAGAAAACACATTAGAATTTGTCAAAATTGTTAAAATCAAAAAAATGTTATTGCTCAGCTTATTGGGCAAATAAACTTAAACAACTAAACAGTATTTATTCACATAAAAAAGGCCTCCTATGCCCCCTTCTATAACAGCTTCTGCATTCTTGCTGGCATTGCGTATTTTTTTGACTGTAATTGATATAAGTTATGCAAAAAAAAACAGCTTTTTCTTTCCTGATATTCCCAGCTGCATTAACCATCTGGAATCGACTGACAGCTTTAATAGTCGCTTTCAAAGCTGGCTCCCTCTGACTCCCAGCAGATCCTCATTCCAGGTTAAATTTGGCCTCCTGGATCTTCAAGCATGCCCCTCTGCAGGGTCACTAGAACGGGTAAAACACGGGCGACTCAAATACAGACACACGGACAACAGCCTGTCTGGTGGTACCTGAAAGGGTTCCCAAGTAGAGGAGCCGCGAGCAAAATGTTTAGCCGAAGGTTCATTTCCAATGCGATGAGAGGAAGCCGCACTTTGATATCCCCTCCACCACATCCCTCTGGAATAGCCTCGTGCATTAAAGACCAACAGATGATCAAAGCCTGATGGATCAAATATAATTCCAAAAATGTGTGATGTGCTGGTCTCTACTGATGACGGTGGGCAGACTGAGGCCGGGGCCAGAGTCGGCGGCTCCAGGCGTGCACTGCCTTACTCAGCAGACTGTGCAGCTCCCCTTACAGAGAAAACACAAGCATCGCGGATCTGGTACACCGCCTCCTTTTCATCTGATGCTCCATTAGCACTTACTTATGAATGGCTTTTCCTCCCATCGTAGAGAGCTTCCCAGGCGACAGGATCGGAATGCCTTCATAGATCTAATGCACTGTTAAAGCCATCTAAACACTTCAATCCATTGTGATAATACTGTGTGGCAAACACAACAGGTGAAGACAAACATGTTTTTTCTTTAGAATAACATCCCTAATCAATCAGTCTGCTAGACCAGGAATAAGGAATTAGAAGGAAATTAGTTTGTAGCACTGCCATCAGTGTTCATCAATGGATGCTTCTTGCAGTGAATGGGTGGCCCGCTCAAGCATGAGAAATGCCAATTAAAAACAACATCGACAAAGAAGTCCACAGCACTCCCGGGTCCACAGTTAACATCTGGAGAAGAAACAAATACATTCAAGATGTTTATAATGTCTAAAAATTAAGAGTGGTTCATAGAGCACTATGATTAATATTTTCCAGGGAAAGTGCATTCTGCTGTTGTCTCCCTCACATCAAAATCCAGACACCATATTTGTTTAGAGCCTGTTTTAACCGCCTGCTTGATCTCGTTGCAGGATTTTTCTCGATCCTGATTCACATCCAGGAACACTTTTTTTCACGGAGGCAAGGGGGAATATAAGAATGGAAGTGTATCGGGATTAATTATCAAGGACAGACAAGAAGGAAGAAGGGAGGGAACATGTTTTCAGAATGTTCTCTCAACGCTATAAAACAAATGTTATTTTAAGAACATTAACCGAATGCTCATTCGAAAAAGTTTATCGAAGTTATTTTACACATAGTTTATGCAACCCCCCCCCTTTTTTTACCCTAAAACCTTTTCAATTTGGCCGCTCATCCTAAAGAGTTTTTTTAAATGCTTACACTTGTTTCAGACCGTTCAGAGAATCCATTCAAAAGTAACGTTCCTGTGATTTTTTGTTTTGAAAAAATGATTACAAAATGTAAATGCTGCCCTTTACCGCCTTGTATAACAAAGAAAAAAAAAAAATTTTTAAAACATTTTCAAAAAAGTGGGACATTTTGAACATTCAGTAAGCATAGCGTGTTCGTAACATAAACAGAAAAAACGTCCAGCAACAATGTTCTTAGAACATATTTTTGTTAAACTGATATTATTATGGATTAAAAAACATCTTAATGCTGGATGTGTTTCTTCTTGGTCTTCTTCCAGATGGTTCACTGATGGGACTGGGAGTGCTGTGGATTACTTTGTGGATTTATTGTGATGTGTTTTTATCTAGTGTTTGGGACTCCTCAATTCTGACGGCACCCATTCACATCCATTGCTGAGACCACATCGATACAATGCTACATTTTTCTTACAAACCTGATATGAAGAAACAAACTCATCTCTGATCTCAGATGAACTGAAAGCGGTGAAACACATTTTAATTTTTTACTGAACTAGTCCTTTTAGGGCTTATATTGCTTTCAAAGGATTCCCTGGTAAACAATTCAGTGGTCTCTCTGTATATCCACCAGTCCATGACGAGAGCAAGACTGTATGCGCCAGAGTCATTTTAACAACAGACATCAGATGACTCCTCGAGCAAACAGGGACCATGAAGGGACCTGCAAACAGAAAGACATGCTTTAAAGAAACGTCTATGCAGAAATACTTACCCTATACCGCAGCCGGACCCTGCTTTACATCCTTTACACGAGAGAATGTTTATGGTAACCGCTAGAAATGTGGCTCACTTCTATTAGTAGACCTGTAGCATTTCTCAGTTATTTTCCCATTCATATTCTTTTATTGGTTTTACTGTGAACCGAATTGGATAAGAATGATCGATAATAAAGACCGTGATCTTTTGATTTGAAACAAAAACAGAGGCAGCCATTAAGATTAAGAGGAACGCTTTATTTTAGACACTAGGACGCAGCATGGGACTTCACCTCGTAGTGCTTAAAGACGGACTCTGGAGAGGTTTCTCTATGAAGTGTGAGGGATAGAGGATCTGGGATCTCACCATCACCACGCCACCCGGTTCACGCAGGATTCACCAGCAGAAATGCCTGAAGGGAGGTAAACAGGCATCACTGAAGTTCAGCTAGACAAGTGAACAAACACAAACCGCTCTCAGACAGAAGAGGGACAGCGTCGTACCGGAAGTACAGCAGGTGGACGAACGCCTTCAGGTATGCTGTAGAAGCTCCTCGGTGTTGATGTGTGTACTGGACGACGGCGAAACAGCCTGGGATGGAATCTGATCGAGAGTACCCACACTCACTAATATTCAATCTGTGTCCTGCCAGCACAGAAAGCCAGTTCTCCCAATCTCAGTGCACAGGTAATTTGTTAGCAATAGGACCACAATACATTGTATGAGTCCACAATTAGACATTTCTCTTTATATGAATAAAAATCATTAGGATATTAAGTTAAAGATAAGTGTTCCATGAAGATATTGTAGTTAAATTTCCTTGACTGAATATATCAAAAATTATTTTTTAACAAACAATACATCAATGGAAAGCTTATTATTCAGCTTTCAGATGATGTAGTACCATATTAATTTAAAAACCCTGACCGTTATGGACTGGTTTTGGGCTCCACAGACAGTATTAAATAAAGATGCAGTAAATGTTAGTTTAATATGACTTTAGAAATGGAGGCTAATTCCTATAAGAGTTCTCTTTAGACCGACCTCCGGATGATCACTCAAGCGTGGTTTAATTTCACTGGGAATGAATGAATCTCGCCCCGCTCTCCAGCAAAACCACATTCTACACAAAACACACCAGAGCATCCTGCATCAGCACAAAAACACATCAACCACGAGTTGCCACAGCTCACTGTCTACTGACAGGAAAAGAAAGAACTTGTGATTCACAATATAATAATTAGGAGATTTAATAAAAAAACCAACATACAATTAAAAATTTGAGATTCATTGAATGAGTAGGTTTTTTTGTTTTTGTAGAATTTTTGTTGTCTTTCATTTTTTGGTGTATGTAATACTGTAATATAACAATAATACTTTTTTTTTTTTTTTATTAGTCCTAACCAGTTTTATTACTCAAAGCATACATCAGCATAAAGCCTTTTTAGAACCATTAAGATTTATATGTATATGTATTCTATATATACTAGTAAAACATTTGAAGTGGATCAAACCTAACCTGAACTTTTTTGGATTTCAAATTTTGACTACTGTGTATGATATGTGTGTGTGTGTGTAGGTGTGTATGGTGTGTATGTGTGTGTGTGTGTGTGTGTGTGTGTGTGTGTATGTGTATATGTGTGTATATGTATATATGTATGTGTGTGTGTGTGTAGCCTTCTTTTACATACATATTTTCTATATACCTTTTTATAACATACATATATATATTTCAGCATAGATCAGCATAAAATTATAGCGTGAAGTATGACTCTGACAGATTTATCACACAGTCACATTTTATGGTATTTACAAAAACAAAGTCTCCCAGATATCTGCTGAGGTAATGATGAGAGGGGTCACGGATTATTAGCAAGCTAAAGTGTTTACACGGCCATCATGCCCTCTTAAACACTCGTAATAAAATATATATCTTTAGTGTTCATTAATTTTAACGATGAACTGATGAGTCAGGACGCATAAAAGTCAGGTCTTATAAAGTTGTAATTTGACCTAAAAACATGTTTTATATCACGACTTTATTTCTATTTCAGCCTCGAGCTAACAGCTTACGCTCACTTACTTTGTGTACGCCGCTCCTAAATCAATGACCACGGCTGTCTTCTCCTCCACTGCCCAAGCCTCTTCAAACAGGGCATTTTTTATCGACAGAAATGAATAAATGTATCAGAGAACAGAATTATTATTATTATGATTAGTGTCGTAAACACAGCGCTGACGAGCATAGCATCAGGAGGGGCGGGGTCCTCTGCAATGGCTGCCCCAGTGTTTGCCTGACTGACAATCCTTTCGGTACCGGTAAATAAGATTCAATTAATCCAACATTGCGAACAAACAAACATTTTCTACGCGTTTATATGATCATACTGATGTGTGTGTTTTTCTGTGTAAATGATGTGCGGAACGGTAGGTGTAATGGAGGCTCCGCTGATCTGAGGTCAGTTCTTCTCTTTAGGAGCCAAAGGCGCCTGACTGAGGTTCACGCATTAAATATGACAAATAACTCGTGTTGAAAACTCTAGCATCAGAGTATTAAGGACGGTCTCTAATTGGATTAATGCATTACATTTTCATGATTTCTTTTATTTCTTATTTTTTCATGTTTTATTTATCAAAGAGCTAGCTTTATCATTAACAAGGCGCTTAAAGCTTCATGAACACCAAAATATAATAATACACACACAATAATAATAATGAATAATAATTTGATAACAAAGTTTGGTTATGAGCGGGGGCACATATTTTTAAAATAGCATTACTGTCATTAAACATGTAATTTAGGAATTGTAAAAAAAAAATAATAAATAAATAACACACAATAATAATAATAATACACATATTAATAGTTATTAAAATCTGTGAAAAAAAATATTAGTTTTTAGTCAAACAAAGTTTTTTAAAGAGTGTTGTATCACAGTAAAACAAGCACTTAAAATTAATTACAAATTAATAACAACGATGATGACAATAATAATTTACAATAATTATTAATTGAAACCAAAGTTTGGTTAGGAGGATAAAAATTAAATGTTTAAAAGGAATATGCCATTAAAACATAGTAATTTAGAATGTTAAAATAATTAAATAAAATACATAAACTACTAATAGTACGTAATAAATAATAACAGTATAATAATCTGAAACCCAAGATTGAGTTTTTAAGCCCAAAAAAATTTTAGAGGTTGATATATAAAACAAGGACTTAAAAAATATATTACTAATATATTACAATATAATAATAATTATAATTTACATTAAAATTCTTTGGAAAACAAAGTTTGGTCTATAGAGTAAAAATTATATCATTAAAACAAGTACTTCAAAAATTAATAATAATAATAATAATAAAATACTAATAATAATAAATAATCATTTGAAAAAGTTTTGTCATTTAACAAGTAACTAACAAAATAACAAAAAAAAAACAATAATCAAAAAAAAAAACAATAATAATAACAACAACAAAAACAACATCAAAAAAAAAAAACAAAAACTTTAAAAAATAAAAAAAATAACAATAAAAACAACAAAAACAACAACAACAACAAGTTTAAATGCTAACCAGAATGTTACCAAATCATAAAATGAATAATAACAATAATATAAGAAGGAAAAACCAATAACAACACCACTTATATTATTATTATTATTCATACTATTTATACTCTGAATCCTAACACTGATCTTGATCTCGCAGATGAGAGGACACCTCAACTCAGCCCGACATGACGCAGACACAGAGCAAACGCTTAAACGCACCTCGAACCTACACACACAAAGCAGACACAGCTCTAACGCCCCTACACGACAGGAACAGTGCCAGTGCGCCGGACATGAGGCGGACAATAGGCGGAATTCTGACAGACAGTGATGGCGAGGAGGACACACCAAAAATCCTAGCTGAGCGGTCACTACCGTCTGACCCGAGAGCGCGCGGACCATTCAGAGATTACGCAGCATATTCTGACAGACAGTGATGGCGAGGAGGACAGTCCAGAAATCCTGCACTCATGCTTCTTTATCAGGATGCAAACAGAGCAGTAATGATGAATCAATAACTGCAGCATAGAGCAGGACGCGTTGTCTCTGTGCTATTTTTAGACACTGTGTGTGTGTGTGTGTGTGTCAAGTTACTGCTGCAGAACTGGGTGCCTGTGTGTTGCTTGCTGTCGTGAGTTGCGCTATGTCGGAATATTCACAACTTAAAGAGATATATACACCTTATGAAGAATAAACCAGCACACAAAAAACATAAACAACAAACAAAAAATCCACCAGTCACATAAAAAAAATCATCATCATCGGCACATAAACATATGCATTTCGATCACTCAATATTGTTTGGTGTTTGATGAGAATTTTCTTTCTGTTCCTTTGTGTATTCTATTCTTTATATAAAAGCTGCATTGCAATAAAATATACAGAGCCAGTGTTTGATGAGAATGTTCTTTCTGTTCCTTTGTGTATTCTATTCTTTATATAAAAGCTGCATTTTAGACATGGCAGATTATTTTCATGGTGATGAATTATCTGAGAATGCTACCCCAACATAAATAAACAGTCCAAAACAACAGAAAAAGTTTTTTCTCCCAAGAAAACAAACAGTAATTTCTTTTCTAAAAAACATACATAAACATTAATTAAAGCATCTAGTGACATTAATAAAGACGTCTAAGCAATGCATGCCCCTCATGATCATAATATTAACACAGAAACTACACTGCAAAGAAAGATTGTCTTACTTCGTATTTCTGTCTTGTTTATAAATAGCTAAACAAGTACAAGTAAATGACTTAAGACCCTAACAAATAAAAAAAAAACCAAAAAATATGGCAATAACTTCAATTTTTCAAAAAATATCTATATTTATTTTTGCTAGTTTTAAGCAAAAACTAACAAAATATTGACTTTTTTTTAATTTTTTTTTTAGAAAATATTTAGATATTTATGTTAAATTTTTTTTTTTAGAACAATATATTTAGGATATTTATTACTAGAAAACAAGACACAGCAACTTTGAAGTAGTAGGAGAAGTTCATTTTTTTTAGCGTGTCTTGAGCTGGGGTTTTATCTTCTTCAGGAAGTGTGCACTGGTGTTTCGGATCTGCTCACGTTTAGATCTAGACTCCTCTACACCACACGACACATACCGGATCTGCTCACGTTTAGCTCGAGTCTTCTGGACTTCATGCGACGGATCCACGATGTTCAGCGGGTGCAGGGTCAGCCGGGCCGTCCCACACGAGCGACGCACGGAGAACCTCGGACACGGAGAAGCCGTCCCACACGAGCGACGCACGGAGAAACAAGAACAAGAATAACAGGTCTCTCCTGCTGGAGATCCTCAGATCAGCTCTTCTGAGGAGGACAGAAAGGTGAGACACACTACTCACCAAACTACCCCTACCCAGATCCAGCACGGACACCCAGCTTCAGCACGGACACCTGGACAGAAGCTGACCGTCTGACGCCAGGTGAGTCACTGATGCACCAATCATACTCTTACCTAATATGTTTGTGTATAAACATCTAAACATTCTTGAATCAAGATGCATTTACTGTACAAGTGAAATGATGTACGATATGTGACCCTGGAGCACAAATCCAGTCATAAGAGTCAGTTTTTCGAAATTGGAATGTAAGCATTATACATAAATAAGCATTCCATTGGAATCTGAGGGTGCAGAAAAATCAAAATATTGAGAAAATCATCTTTAAAATTGTCCAAATGAATTTCTTAGGTTGTCCAAATTAATTTCTCTAGGAATGCCTAAATGTATGATAGTTAACAATACATACTTCTAAATAACTAAATATATTTAACAATTAACAATTCATATTTTGAATGAGTTTTTATTTGAACATTTTCCACTTTAATTTCAGCTAACATTTTAATAATTAAGTTGTGTTTTTGCCATTTTTATTAGTTTTTCATCTTTTTAAAAATATGTAGTCTTAATACATTTTTATTTCAGTATTAGTTAAGATAACCTAAATAAAAATGAGAAATCTTTCCTAGCTGAAATAAAAGTTGAAGTTTTTTTTTTTTTATCTCATGCAATAAAAATGTGCATTATTGTTTATAGTTTCAGTTTTACATTAACTATAATAACCCTGATTTAAAACATTAACAGAAACTATAAGAGTATATCAATAATACCGAATGAGCTAAGTTTGAGATCTCGTCTGAAAGGCTTTCTGAGAATCTGAGAAGGATGTGTTTTCATTTGTGAGTTTCAAAGCAGCTGCGCAGTGATGAACAGGAACATAACAGTCAAACATGATACAGAGAGCTGTAAGGCAGCTCTATAGAGTCATAATTCAGGTGGATAACAGTGAATCACACTGAATGCTGCTGCTCCGCTTCGAGCCCCAGCGGACGCCGCCGGCAGCCTAATTACTTTCTATTTTGAGAGCTGCTGGAGGAAAGTGGAGCTGACTGCTAAAAGAGGCGCTTTATTCACTAACAGTCCTGACGGCTCCGAGTGTGTTCATGCGCTGATGTTGTTTCTTCACAACATCTTACAACAATTAAACAACAAGAAACACACACCTCTCTCACAAAAGGCCAAAAAACATCACATCACTCCTTTTCACATGCAGCGATGCCTGATGATCTGTTCACTCAACAAAACGAGGAACAGTCACTTTTGACTGAACTGCATATTTAGTTCTTTTACCAAAAAACTAAATTAAAAAACACATCAAAATTACTAAAACTTTATGTATTACTGTGAATAAAATAAACATAAAAAAAAAAAAAATATATATATATATATATATATATATATATATATATATATATATATATATATATATATATATATATATATATATTATTTCAGTTAGTTGCCATTTTAAATAAATACAAATAAATAAAACTGAAATAAAAAATGAATAAAAACTATATAGACATATTAAAAAAACTAATACAAATGACAAAACACACATAAAATAACTAAAATATATTTAACTAGTAATAAACTTCAACTGAAATAAAATAAAATATTTAAACATTATTTAATTTAAAACTAAATTATAAAAAAAAAACTTATTTTATTTCAGTTACAATTATTTTCAAATACAATATTTCTCATTTTCGTTTAGTTTAACTTGATGTACTAAAATAACTAAAACTTAAGCTAAACTAAAGCTATATAGACGTTTACACAAATGTCACAAATAATAATATGGAAATAAAATGTAATTTAAAATATAAATGAAACCTGTTGTAAGATTGCAGGGGTTTTCTGAGAATCTGAGAAGTGATTCAGATATTTTGACTCTATTTACTGTAAATCAGTGCATTTTCCTTCTCCAGAGGAAGTGAGTGTCTTGCCCTCGTCTCAAGACGTCGGCACTGAGGCCACCATGTCCTCCGAAGACCTTCCTCTGATTTTTGAGCCGTTCGAGGACGTCACGCCGGCCAGAGCATCATCTGAACCGTCTGTCGCCATGACGCCAGCGGCTGTAACCGCGGGAGACGCAGAGCTGGACTGGATGGTGTCCATGGATACTGATGTCCGTCTCTCAGGAACGCTGGAGACGTCTGGAGCGAGAGAGCCAATCACAGAGTCCCATCTGGCAGAGGAGCATTATGGGACGACACGACGTGAGAATATATAACAGCAGTGATGATGCAGCTTCACTCTGGTTCTGATGTTTTGGATTATTGCAGAAAAGCTGCTCTGTGACCCACAAAAGTTTACGATAGTATCATAAATTATAGGAATAGTTCAATAAAAATGAAAATGTGTTCACTCTCAGGTCATCTGAGATCAGGATGAGTTTGTTTCTTCATCAGGTTTGTAGAAATGTAGCACTGCATCAGTGTCTCAGCAATGGATGCTCTGCAGTGAGTAAAGCTGCATGTTTGTAAGACACAAACCCATCATTAAGATGTTTTAACTTCAAGCCACTGCATCTGGCTAACTCCAGTCCATCAGTGAACATCTGGAGGAGACAAAAGATGAAACACATCCAGCATTAAGATGATTTTAACTCAAATACATAGAGTCTATAATCCATAATAACACTTAATGAACTGAGAAGAAGTGCATCTCCTGTTGTCTCTCACATCAAAATCCAGACACATATTTGTTTAGAGCTGTTTAAACGCTGCTTGATCTGTGCAGATTTCTCTCCTGATTCACACCAGAACACTTTTTCACTGGAGGAAGTGTTATTATGGATTATAGACTCTATGTATTTGAGTTAAAAACGTCTTAATGCTGGATGTGTTTCATCTTTTGTCTCCTCCAGATGTTAACTGATGGACTGGAGTGCTGTGGATTACTTGTGGATTATTGTGATGTTTTTATCAGCTGTTTGGACTCTCATTCTGACGGCACCCATTCACTGCAGAGCATCCATTGCTGAGACACTGATGCAGTGCTACATTTCTACAAACCTGATGAAGAAACAAACTCTAACCCTAAACTCATTCTGACGGCACCCATTCACTGACACTTGTTACCATTCAAAGAATCCCACTGACTTCACGCTGATGGAACTGAAAGTGCTAAAATGCTTGTGTTTGGGTTTTGGCCTACAAATACATCATGCCTTTACACACACAACACTTTAAGCTCTGATATAGAACGGTTGTATTCTGTAGACGATTTAAAAGTTGTGCACTTATACAAGCGTTCTGGTTGGTCCAGCAGGTGATGACATCACACAGAGCGCCGTTACCCATCAGGCTCTGGTGGACTCTGAGGTCGTTCACTTAAAGACAGACATCCCAAAAGATCCCAAAATGAAAGGTTTGTAAAAGCAAGTGTTTAATGTGAGACACTGCAGGTTAAAATAGGGTAAAAAAAATAACTAATAGTTATCTCCTTACTTACCCAGTTGATTGATTACATTGATAATTGCAAACATTTTTTATTTTTTTGCATTACAAGTTTTCTAAAATGTTTGGTTTAAATATGCAAATGATGCATTATTTAATGAAATATACGCTAATTTGCATAGATTTCTAGCACAAAAATCGAATGCACAAAATTCTTATTTTATTTATTTATTTATTGACATATTGGAGTGACATATTTTATTACTTTTACAGAGCAATCTCATTTTTGTCTCTCAATAATTCAGAAAATGTTTAGAACAGAAGAAAACAATACATTTTTACAGTTTTGGGGGAATAAAATGTTGCATATAATCAAGCAAATTATACATGACCAAAACCCTCTGTAAAACCTTCAGAACACAGACAGGGATAAAAATGAAAAGGTGTGTATAAGTGCTACTGAAGTGTGGATTTATGGCTCGCTGTAGGAGAAAAAACTCAGTATTTTTGTCTTGTGTTCTAGTATAAATATCTAAACATTCTTGAATCAAGATGCATTTACTGTACAAGTGAAAGGATTTAAGATATTAACCCCTTAACTGTCACCGTCCCACCTGTGGGACGCTTGGCACTCTTTTTTTTGTTGTCCTTTTTCTCTATAAAATCTTTTAGTAATCATCATAAATTATATATCATTTGAAAGCTTAGAAGCCCAAGATTCATCCTGTGAAAACCATTTTGAAATCGGACATTGCGTTACCATGGAAATGGTACTTTAAAATCTTATGGTGGTCTCCTCCCCCTTAGTATGCAGTGTCAAGTGTCATATTACAAAATGCATTATGGTCTTTTAGAATCAAAACTTTTTATAATCTTGGCAACAAACATATCATTGGAAAGGTCTGAGTCTCAGGATTCCATATTTGGTGGTTATTTTGAGAATGGAAGTAAAATTGACAGAGAAATCTAGGGAAAAAATTCATTAAACAAAATTCAAAGTAGTTTTGATGGCTCCCAGTGGCTGTTTGTGGTATGACGCCCTAAATAAAATCCCACAGAAACCTCAATTTTTTTCATATCAACTTCAAATTTGGAACATAACTTATTTAGACACAAGGCTTTAATTTTATACCAATTTTAGAGTAAAACCTGTTATGAAAAATATTTATAATAAATAAAATAAAATAAAATCAATATAGCACATTTTATTTACAGTACATTTAAACTTCTATAACTTTTTGATACTTTCATTTTTTGAATAAATTCCACTTTTGCAAAAATCTGCTAATTTTCTTCTTTAAAAAGAGACCAACCTTACATCTATATTCCAAAGTGTTCATAAAATACAACAATTTAAGTTTGGATAGTGCACTTTAATGCCTATTTTAAAAAATGGGGGTGACAGTTTTGTTTACTAAAAAAAAAAAAAACAAATTATTGCTTTAAGGAATATTGATTTTTTTTTTTTTTTTTTTACAGAAAACAAGACACAGTATCTTAATTAATTTTACTTGTACACTCATGATGGTGCTTGGTGCTTCATGATGCCATAGAAGAAGCTTTTTTTTTGTCTCAATGGTTCCATAAAGACCCTTTAACATCTGAAGAACATTTCTGCTTCTTTGCAGGTTCTTCAGATTATAAAGAGATGGTTCTGTGACTGAAAGGTTCTTTGTGGAACCCTTTAAGCACCTTTATTTTTAAGAGTGTGCGGTGTCTGAACGTCTCTGTCTAACAGAGGAGCCTGATGAAGATGAAGAGGACGAGGAGATGGACTCTGAGGAGGAGGACAGTGAAGAGGACCTGACAGAGAGCACCGTGGCACCCCACAGAAGTCCGGCGTATGGCCTGATCCCTCCTCCTCCCGTCTGGGTGCAGCGGAACCAGGGCCTGGGTGAGAACCAGCCGCCACGCTTACGATCATCTCGTCTGTCATCAGCATTAATAAAGAGAGCTTGTTCTCTGTCTGTTGTTTGCAGTGCGGAGCTGGGTCGAGCTCATCAGAGAGAAGGTACGACTCGTTGGTTTTCAGATTCATGCTTTTAGTTCACAACACTGGAGAAGTCTCTTCTGCTCACCACGACTGCACAAAAATAGTAATAATCAGAAATGTTTCTTGAGCAGCAAATCATCATATTAGAATGATTTCTGAAGATCATGTGACACTGAAGACTGGAGTAATGATGCTGAAAATACAGCTCCACATCACAGAAATAAATTACAGTTTAACAGTTATTCATAGAGAAAACAGCTGTTTTAGATTACAAAACTATTTCATAATTTTTGCTGTATTTTTGATCAAATAAATATGAGCAGAAGAGACTCTTTGAGATGCATTAAAGCGCTCCGCTGGTCTCTTGTAGGCTGGTTACGTGTCGGGGATGTTGGCTCCGGTCGGGATTGGAATAGCCGGAGCTCTTCTGCTGGTCGGCGCTCTGTACAGCATCAGAGTGATCCATCGCAGGAGGAGGAACAGTTTCAAACGCCAGAGGAGGAAGGTACGGCGCTCAGAGCCAAGCGTGACGTCAGGATCATGATCGTCAAACACTCTTTTCTATCAGATGAGACCCTGGAGCACAAAACCAGTCATGAGTGCATAAATTGATCAGTTATATCATCTGAAAGCTGAATAAATAATCTCTCCATTGATGTTTGGTTTGTTAGGAGGACAATATTTGTCTGAGATACAACTATTTGAAAATCTGGAATCTGAGGGAGCAAAAAAATCTAAATATTGAGAAAATCATCTTTAAAGTTGTTCAAATGAAGTTCTTAGCAATGCGTATTACTAATCAAAAATTAAGTTTTGATATATTTACGGTAGGAGATTTACTAAATATCTTAATGGAACATCAACTTAATATCCTAATGATTTTTGTCATAAAAGAGAAATGTATAATTTTGACTCATACAATGTATTGTTGTCTATTGCTACAAATATACCTGTGCTACTTAAAAGCTTCAGTAGATTCATCTTTCATGCATTATCTTTTAATCTATGTTGATGGTTTTCAGCCTCCCAGAGAAGTGTGCAGTGGACCAGACAACACCATGCTGCTGGCCGACAGTTCAGAAGACGAGTTCTGAGGATCATGACGAGAAAACACACTCAGTACATTTATGAATGCATTTTTCTTTCAGAATCGCAATATGCTTTTTTCTTCAACTGCATCCACACTCTTTTGAGAAACTGAGAAAATGAACATTTAAGAGTGTTATATTAGTATCACTGAGATGCTATTGTAAGTTTTATTAATATTTTTAATCACTTTTTATTTCTATATTTTCTGTTTTCATTTTAAGTTTTTTTTATATGTATATTAAGTTTTGTCATACTTTCAGTTTTAGTTAACTATAATAACCTGTCTTAAATAAAGCATCTTGTGTGAATATTAATTTTCAGTAACTCAGAACAGTTCATTGTTAACTAATCCACTTGTACAAGCACATACGTGTTGATTTCATTATATTATATACGTTTTGGTCCATAAAATGTAGAATTACTTTCCTCCGCTGAAGTATCTGCTGTAAGATGTCATCATCAGTTCAGAAACATTTGATATCAAACATTATTAACACATGAAACATCTGTCAGAATCCAGAATTAAACAGTGATGTAATAACAGTGCTTTCATTCATCACAGACCCACAACGCTTTAAGATTTCAGCAAGAAATGCTGCTTTAGAACAATATCTTTAAAACAAAACATCATCATCATTTCATTTAGAAAATATCAAATTGTTACATATTAAAATGAATATCTAAATGAAAGCACTCATGCAACATAAGATGAAAGATCTTTGAGATCAGCATTAAAACAGTTTATTAACTCTTTGATCTAATGTGGAACTGCTGTACATACAGTATATAGGATGTTTTGACTGTAAATATGATTGTTATGATGTTGTTTTCATGCTGTAATGACAATCTGACGTATATGAACTCGTTTCACGTGACGTGTTTGTGTTTCGTTTGATGATCAGAATCATAAATTCACTGCAGGCTTCTTGTGGTGTTTTGTCAAAGTTGTGAAATATCTTTACAGTAAGAGGATGTTCAGTATCTTACAGATGTACAGGAACACATGAAGAATCACAGCACTGTAAATACACAGAAATAAAATATCTACTCGTGTCCTTTTGCAGTGCCGTCTTTTTGCAAGTACACTCTACTAACAAAATGCATCATAAATTATTCATTACTAAATTGTTAGGCTATTTATTATTATTATTATTAATAAATTGAACGATTGCAAATAGCTTAACTTAATTCAAATGATGTGTGTAATGCTAGACATCTTTGGTTTCCTCTTTTGTGTAATTTAGATAGTAAATGTATGCCATTTTAAACTTTTAATCACTTATCAAAAATTGCTAAAAGTTGCCAAATACATTTTAAAAATAGCTAAATTTGTTTCTAGGTGCTTTTGGAAGAAAAGGTAGCTAGGGTAGTCTGAAAAGTTGTTATATGTTTACTTTATTAATACAATTAATATTAAAAATACATATTTTTATGGAATAGAATATTGAATTCTGTGTTATACAGAATTTGATCCGCTGTATTCCTAGACTTCTGAAAGAGATCTTCGTCTGAAGGTGGTCATGTAATGATGATTAAAGCGACAGCGTCCTCTAGTGGTGAACTCAAGTCAAGTCAAGTCAAGTCAAGTCTGCTTTATTGTCAATTCTTCCACATGTACAGTACATACATACAGAGAATCGAAATTGCGTTACTCTCAGACCCCCGGTGCATACAGATAACACTAACAGTAGAGCCTAAAAATCTAGATCAAATATAAAATATAAGATAAAACTATACAATAAGGGAATGTAAAAAAAGACATAATAGAAAAAAATTAAATAAAAATAAGGTTAAATAAAAGCAGCGCAAGGCACATGGCAGATAGAGTGCAAACCAGTGAACAAACAGTGCAGATAAAAAGATTTTTAGTGCATAAAAAAATAGCTTATTCAGTCTGATTAAAGTGACAAAGTGAAAAAGGGCTCAAGAGCAGTTATTTTATTAAACTGACTGATGAGGTGGTAGAATGATGTCAGTTCCATGGTGAATGAGTGAATGAGGTAGTGAGCAGACCACTGCTGCACAAAGTGACTGGTTCATGACATCGTATGTTAGAGGGAGTGGGGGTGGAAGGACCTGGAGATATGGGATCTCTGGGGGGGGGGTTCATAGTTCAGTGGTGCCTGAGGCAGAAGAGGGACGGGGGGGCAAGTTCGGGAGCGAGTTCAGCTTCCTGACAGCCTGATGAATGAAGCTGTCCTTCAGGTCTGCTGGTCCTGGCCTGGAGACTCCGCAGTCTCCTCCCTGATGGCAGCAGACTGAAGAAGCTGTGTGACGGGTGAGTGGGATCACCTGCAATGCAGAGGGCTTTTCGAGTGAGACGGGTTCCATAAATGTCCTGGAGGGAGGGGAGAGAGACACCAATGATCTTCTCAGCTGCTCTCACTATGCGTTGCAGAGTCTTCCGGCAGGACGCGTTGCAGGCGCCATACCACACAGTGATGCAGCGGGTCAGAATGCTCTCGATGGTGCCTCTGTAGAAGGTGTACATGATGGGAGGCGGGGCTCTGGCTCTCCTAAGTTTGCGGAGGAAGTAGAGACGCTGCTGTGATTTCTTGGCCAGTGCTGTGGTGTTGTCAGTCCAGGAGAGTTCCTCTGTGATGTGCACACCCAGGAACTTGGTGCTGCTCACTCTCTCCACAGTCGCACCGTTGATGGTCAGAGGAACGTGCTGAGTGTGCGCTCTCCTGAAGTCAACAACAATCTCCTTCGTCTTCTCCACGTTCAGAGAGAGATTGTTGTCACTGCACCACCCGGCCAGGCGGCTTCACCTCGCTCCTGTAGTTTGTCTCATCTCTGTTTGCTAATGAGACCCACCACAGTCGTGTCATCCGCAAACTTAATGAAGAGGTTGGAGTTGTCTGACGGTGTGCAGTCGTGTGTCAGCAGAGTGAAGAGGAGGGGGCTCAGCACTGACCCTTGGGGGGCCCCAGTGTTCAGTGTGATGGTGCTGGATGTGTTGCTGCTGACACGTACTGCCTGAGGTCTTCCAGTCAGAAAGTCCAACAGCCAGTTGCACAGCGAAGTGTTGAGCCCCAGCTCGACCAGTTTGTGAATGAGCTGTTGAGGGATGATTGTGTTGAATGCTGAACTGAAGTCTATGAACAGCATTCTGACGTATGAGTCTTTTCCTCTAGATGTGTGAGTGCTGAGTGGAGGGCAGTTGTGATGGCATCATCGGTCGAGCGGTTGGACCGATATGCAAACTGGAATGGGTCCAGGGAGAGGGGGGGAGGGCAGACTTGATGTGGTGCATGACTAGCCGTTCGAAGCACTTCATGAGGATGGGAGTAAGTGCAACAGGACGGTAGTCATTGAAGCAGGATGGAGATGGCTTCTTCGGGACTGGAATGATGGTGGTAGCTTTGAAGCATGTGGGAACAACAGCCTGACTAAGTGAGATGTTGAAAATGTCTGTGAAGACATCAGTGAGTTCTGCTGCACAGTCCTCTCAGTACACGCCCAGGAATGTTGTCAGGACCCGGAGCTTTGCGTGCATTGATCCTGCTGAAGGATCTCCTCACGCTGTCCGGGGTCAGCATCATCACCTGGTCACCGGGAGGAGGTGGAGTCTTCTGTGCAGTGGTTCTGTTTTGTGACTCAAAGAGAGCGAAGAAGGCGTTCAGCTCGTTCAGCAGAGAGATGTTGCTGTCACAGGTCTGCTGTGGGGGCTTGTAGTCCGTAATGGTCTGTATCCCCTGCCACAGGCTCCGAGTGTCTCTGCTGTCACTGAAACGATGGGCTATCCTCCTGGAGTACTGTCTCTTAGCCAATCTGATGCCGCGGGATAGGTTGGCCCTGGCTGTTCTCAGGCCCCCCTCATCTCCAGCTCTGAAGGCAGCGTTCCGCGTCTCCAGGAGTCTGTAGACTTCCCCTGTCCTCCACGGCTTCTGGTTGGCCCGGACAGTAATGGTTTTTGTGACTGTTACACATCCTCAATACACTTGGTGATGTAGGCAGTGACAGTCTCCGAGTACTCCTGGAGGTCAGTGGAGTTATTGTAAGTGGCAGCCTGCTTAAACATATTCCAGTCAGTTGTATCAAAGCAGTCCTGAAGAGCCTCAGACAATCCTTCTGGCCACACTTGAATCTGTTTCTGAACTGGTTTGGCGACTTTAACGAGCGGTCCTGTATGCAGGCATTAGAATGACAGTGATATGGTCTGAGGCACCAAGGAGGGGGGGGGAGGGGGAGGGCTTTGTAAGCTCCTCTCTGTGTGGTGTAAACAAAGTCTAAAATGTTATTACCTCGCGTTGGAAAGTTAATGTGTTGTTGTATTTTTGGAAACACACTCTTTAAGTCAGCATGGTTGAAATCCCCAGCTATGATGAGAAAAGCATCGGGGTGTGCTGTCTGCTGCTCACTGATGTGCTGGTACAGTTCATTTAGTGCATCGTTCCTGTTGCTGTTGTTGTTGTTCGGGGGAATGTAAACCGAAACGAGCAGTATGGCAGTATATTCCCCTCGGCAAGTAGAATGGCCGGCACTTAATAATCATGAACTCCACCAGGGGTGAGCAGTGTTTGCAGATCACAACAGCATCGCGGCACCACGCGTCATTGATGTAAACACAAAGCCCGCCGCCGCGGGTTTTTTTTCCTCCCGCGACGCGAGCTCTGTCTGCTCGATAGCACGTCAGCTGGTCGAGCTGAATGGCACAGTCCGGAACGCTGTCGCTGAGCCATGTTTCCGTGAATACAAACACACAACAGTCTCTTACAATCCTCTGAGTTGAACGTAGTAATCAGTTTATTGTCCAAAGAGCGTACGTTAGCCAGTACGATGGTGGGGATAGATGGCTTGTGTGGGTTAGCCGTTAGCCTAGCCCGGATACCTCCGCACTTACCCCTCTTCTGCTTCCTCTCACGCCGCTTGTGGCGCCTCCGCTGTGGGCGAGATGCAGTAGTGGGGGTCGGTGATGATGTAGGCCTCCCGAGCAGACCGAGGGCCCGCAGCTGTTCCGCGTGCGTGGAGTTTAACTCTAAAAATGTGGCACTGCCGACATCCAGCAGAAACTCACGACTGTATGCACGCTCTTAAAGACAGATAGACGCGATGACGACGTACAAAAACACTGCGACTCACCAGACAAAAAACACGAAAACACAGTTCTGTCGGGACAGAGAGAAGCCGCTGCGTGTGGAAACCCAACAATCATAAAGATCAACCTCGATCTCATAATAATTCAGATTTACACACGCAGCATTATTTATTAGCGTCACTCAGTGTAAACTAATACACAGGGGCTCTGCAGGTGTTATGAAGGTAAACCTAAGACTTTTTAAGAGATCAACTGAATGGAACACAATGTTAATATTTTCTCTAAAGGTAGAATCACCCCTTAACTGTCACTCACATTTTTAAACATATACTTGTAAAGTGCACGATCCAAACTTACATTTTTATAATTCATGAACGAAAACATTTTGTAACATGATATTGATGTACCATTTTCATGGCAATGCAATGTCTGATTTTAAAAACGGGTTTCAAAGGATGAATTTTGAGATTTTAAGTTTTCAGTTGATATATAATTTCTGATTATTTCTAAAGTGTGACAGAGAAAAAGGCAACAAAAAAGACTTTTTTTGACAAGGTCAGAACTCCTGTTATGAAGATTTTTGAGGGTGCACTCTTGTCATAAATTAAACTATTACTTTTCCTACCTCATTTTTAACAAAAAACATTGGTAAAATATCTATTTAGGAGTCTTAGACCTTTCCAACGATATATAGTTTGTCATGATTAGATTAGGATTTAATTGTAATATAGTGTAGTAAATGTGACAGTTAACAGGTTAAAGCTTAAAAAAACACCACTTCCAATAGATCTCAATTTCTTTTTCATTAATTTAGCAAAAAATAAAAAAATAAAATAAATGCACGGAATATGTGTGCTTCCGAACACTATAATATGAAAATTACTTTTACTGTACCTTGATCACAGATCAAAATATATAAATAAATAAATAAATAAATAAATAAATAAATAAATAAATAAATAAATAAAATAAAATAAAAAAAATGATGTTCTTCATCAGTATTTTTGTGAGTTTACAATTAAAACATCGGGCTCAGAAAAATCTACTTGATTTAAAGTGAAAACAGGTTTTCATTCTTATTTACAGATATTTTGTTGTTTTTTAGCAAATGAGCTCATTTCGTTTTGTTCATTTTCTCAGAAAACTTCATTCTGCATCTCCAGTAAATGTATCTTGATTTAAGGATGTTTAGACTTTTTTTTTTCAATCATGCAATGTTTTTTTTTTGTTGTTGTTTGCAGTGCATGCAACATTTAATGCAATGACTTTAAGACGTCGGACCTTTCTAAGACCTCATTATGTGAATATAAATATATCTGAATATAAATGTAAAGAATGAAAGCGAAACAGTCTGTCTGTATGCAAAGATCACTTTTATTCATGTCATGATTTGTGATCGTCAGTGCACCTTGAGTTTAAGCATCAGTTTGGATCGGTCCGCTGTGAGAAAGCAGCCTCGTACAGGTTTAAGTGCATTGTGGCAGTGGCAAGGTCAAAGGTCAGGACTCTAGTCTGAGATCGAGGTTTTATTCAGTGGGTCAAACACAAGGTGCAGCATCTTCACATCTCATTCCAAAGGAACAAAAACGACAACGTTTTTCACGCCATCCAGTGTGGGACTACATCACGCTAAAGTCCTACGAAGCGAACACGAGCGATCCTGTCTGCGCTTTACTGAACGATATCGAGCTGAACGCACACGTTTGCGCTGGAAATGCTATTCCCGTTGACCTCTGAGAGAGACGGCGATGCAGGCACACGTTTGGACAATCCTAACCCTGCTAACCACGCTTGTAAACTTGGACTAGTGTAAACCTGAGCAGGTCGAGAATGAGTGGAACAGCATTCACTGGAGCTCGTTTGGAAGACGCAGAGACACAGAGTTGGATTTTCTGCTACAAAACGCCATGGATCCTCCGTCTGAAGCATAGCTTGGACACAGGCTTCCAGTGACCCGTTTCTCAGAGAACTACAGTAGTCAACATTTGAAGAGGGTCAAAACCTTTCATCGAGGTTGTCCTAAAACCTAAGTGCGCTCTCGTCTTAGGACAGCTTCGATGAACTTTTCTGATCCACTTCTGTCGTTTGAGGGAAGCAGCAATTCCAGAGGAATGCAACAGATCACCAAAAAATGAAAACATCACTGTTATGTAAAGATGCACCGTGCATCGATTCAAATCGGTTGAGATGCTAAATTAATCTTGATACAATTGGAGTTGCGAGTTTCTATGAACGTATCTCTGAGAAGGTCTGACTGTCTTTAGAAAAGCTTAGATGGTGTTTTCTTTTCATTTTGCCTCTGTATAATATATGTGAAGTGTTCAGAACCGCAGCGCTGATAATCAAGGAAACGCTGTATCGCTGCCGTTCTGTAAGCGCCACCTGCTGGCCGAGAGTGGATTTGTGCTCTAAACCAGCTCGTCTGCTGTTTCTGTTTCGTTTAGAGGTTTTCTGTAGTATAGTTCCACAACACCAAAGTCACTTTGTGACCATTTGTTTTTGCTTCAAATTTCAGATTTGTACAGTCTAATCTAGATTAAAAACTGCTCAAGTTGCATGCATGCAGCTTCTGTGTTTGGATCGTGATTAAAATACAGTGGTTTCCTATCATTTCAAATGGAAAGAGCACAAAACCTTAATTTTTTTATATATATATGGACATATTTCTTTTATTTGTGTTATTTATTTATTTTAACTTCAATTTAGTTTTATTTGACATACGTCAGTTTCACACAAACAAAAATAAAACATTACCTCCAAAAAATAATAAAATCTCAACTTTTAAATTATACTTTATCTTAAATCTGATTATTGTATTGCATCGTGAGTTAAGTGCATCATCACATCCCTACCATCACGTCGATCCAAACCCGTATGAACACAATCTTCATGCAGCTCTTTTCTATGCGGTGACAAATAAAATCAGTGGCATTTTAGTGTTAATGACGTTAAACGCGGTGCGGTGCACCGATGCAGCATTTTTAATATGAATATGATCTGTGCTGGAGATTCAGTGCATAGTGACTTTATATCATTTGAAATAGTGCATATGGATTTTTGTCTTTGCATGAAAAAAGAGCTGCATCACTTCAAAATGTTCCTTTTATTTTTCCCCCACACATGCAGTAAATGCCAGTTCATTTTTAGGTCATCTGTTGCAGAAATTTGAGAACGCAAGAAACTGGCGACTGCAACGAAGCCCTGTTACTCGAGTCCTAGAGAGCAAACAATCAAGCACGCGTCACATCTCGCGATGTCAAGGAAATGTGACAATTTAGAACGAGCAGAAAGTAATCCAGACGGTTTATGGTCGCTTTATCGGCCTGTTAAAAAAATACGGTCATAAACTGAGGTCTGTTCTACAGCTTGTGAGGTAAAGTAGAGCTATTCTGTCTCTAAACCCTGCGATACAAAGCTTTGTCAAGTGCTTAGCTTATAATGCTCAGAGATGCACAGTGCGAGGTGTGCAGGCATACGTGTAACAATATATCCATATTCCAGTCCGTGTCATTTTTCTGCTAACGCTTTATATAGAGCTTTCATCAATTACATTTTTACACTGGACTTTTAATTAAAAGTAGTTCACCCAAAAATGAAAATGAGCTGAGAATTCTAAATCAAGATCAGGATGAGTTTGTTTCTTCATCAGGTTTGTAGAAATGCAGCACTGCATCAGTGTCTCATCAATGGATGCTCTGCAGTGAATGGGTGCCGTCAGAATGAGAGTCCAAACAGCTGATAAAAACATCACAATAATCCACAGCACTCAAGTCTATCACTTAACATCTGGAGAAGACAAAAGCTGAAACAAATCCAGCATTAAGACGCTTTTAATGTCTAAAATACGTACAGTCTATAATCCATAATAACACTTCCTCCAGTGAAAAAGTGCATCTCCTGTTGTCTCTCACATCAAAATCCAGACACATATTTGTTTAGAGCTGTTTAAACGCTGCTTGATCTGTACTGGAGTATCTCTCCTGATTCACACCAGAACACTTTTTCACTGGAGGAAGTGTTATTATGGATTATTATCAAGAAAGCAGGAAATGTTCTCAGAATGTTCTCTCAACGTTATAAACAAATGTTCTTTCAGTAACATTAACAGAACGCTCATTCGAAGTTATCGAGTCTGTAATTCTGGACTTAAATGTTATTTACACATAGTTTATGCCACCTTTTTTACTAAAACCTTTCATTTGGACGTTCATCTAAAGAGAAATGCTACACTTGTTTCAGAACGTTCAGAGAACATTCAAAAGTAACGTTCCTGTGATGTTTGAAAATGATACAAATGGAATGCTCTCTTAACGCTTGTATGACAAAGAAAAAAAAACTTTTTGACATTTTGAACATTCAGTAAACATAGCATTTTCAGAACATAACAGAAACGTCAGCAAAATGTTCTTAGAACATATTTTTGTTTAACAGATATTATGGATTAAAAACGTCTTAATGCTGGATGTGTTTCATCTTTTGTCTTCTCCAGATGTTCACTGATGGACTGGAGTGCTGTGGATTACTTGTGGATTATTGTGATATATCATTCTGACGGCACCCATTCACTGCAGAGCATCCATTGCTGAGACACTGATGCAGTGCTACATTTCTACAAACCTGATGAAGAAACAAACTCATCCTGATCTCAGATGAACTGAGGATGAACACATTTTCATTTTGGGGTGAAACATTCCTTCAAAAGTTGTGATAGCTAACTGCAACACTTTTTCTACAGTGCACTAATTTGCATAACACATAATTAGCCATTTTCCGAACGTATAAGCGTATCATAAAGTGTTCGTTCATGATGAAAGTCATCATAAAGCGCTACCAGCCTTTCAGAAGCAAAACAATCAAAGGTTTTCCAGGAGTGCAGTGAAGTTCAGCGCAAAACAATCGCAATTAAAATCAGTGTTTGAAATCATCGTTAGCACCAGGGAGATCGGAGACGGTAACTAAGCGCCGTACATTCATCACACGGATCGAGCGCTCACTGCACAAAATGATTCTCTTACTCAGTGCTTTTGTCTTGTTTTCTAGTAAATATCTAAATGTTCTAAAATGAAATTTTTTATTTATTTTTTACAGAAAACAAGACTGAGATCATTTTACTTGTCAAGTAAATTCATCCTGATTCAAGAACTTTTAGATATTTATACTAGAAAACAAAATAAAAATACTAAGTAAGAGAATCATTTTGTGCAGTGCTCGTGGTCTTCAGCAAGCTCTCCTGGACTCAAATCATATCATTTACAGAAAATAATATATATTCATATATATATAGAGCTATATATAATCTATATACTGCTATATGTGAAACACTTGTATATAAAACAATCTGACCTCAAGTCAAAAGTTTAGTAACACAGTCATGTAGAAAAATATGACATCTTGACCATTTCAAACGACTACGGCATACACTGCAGCTACGACTGTCATTAATGCTAAAACAATCAGAAGAAGAAGAAGAATCTAGAACCAAAGGAAAAGAACAAGAGAACCAACTGAATCACAAGGCCAGGTCGAGCCATGTTTGAGCTAAAGGAAGGGAAGCACACGGCTCGAACCGCTTCATCTTCATTCTACAGGGTTTATTGCTGAAAGCAAGTGTTGTGATTTAGGATTCTGTACTTTCTAGTGTGTGCTGTGAGATGCTGAGGTTCGGTCCGTGTACTGAGAGAGCGCTGGCGGCCGTAGAGGACCGAAAGGAGTCCGGGATCTCCAGTCTATTACGCTTCGGTCCCATTTTGGTGGTTTTTGCCTCAAACATACGAGCTCCACAATAATGTACCCACAGAACACCAGCACACGATCCAGGGACTGTATTACAAACCAGTGCTGTTGCAAATTGCAATTAGTGATACTCGTTGACCGAATGCATTCATTCCTGATAAACACCGGAAGCTTTTTAGCACTAGATCAACAAAACAAAATGATTCGCCGCACTATACACCAGCATTCGGTTTGATTTTATGTCTCTCCGGCTCACCAGTGCTGCATTTATTTGATCAAAAATACAGTTAAAATTTTGAAATAGTTTTGTAATTTAAAACAGCTGTTTTCTGTGTGAATCTCTGTTAAAGTGTAATGTATTTCTGTGATGTGCAGCTGTATTTTCAGCATCATTACTCCAGTCTTCAGTGTCACATGATCTTCAGAAATCATTCTAATATGATAATTTGCTGCTCAAGAAACATTTCTGATTATTATCAATGTTGAAAACAGTTGTGCTGCTCATGTTGGAATGTGGAAACTGTGATACGTTTTATTTTTCAGGATTCACAGATGAATAGAAAGTTCAAAAGAACAGAATTTATTTGAAATAGAAATCTACTGTAACATTATAAACGTCTTTAGTGACACTTTTGAGCAATTTAATGCATCCTTGATTAATGAAAGTGTTAATGAACAGTAGTGTAGTTAATATGTAAGCTAAATGTTATTTTATAATACAAGAAAAGTAGCTATAAGCAGCAGCAGTTAATAAAAAAGGCGTAAAAAATATATTTCTTTAACATATAAAAGTAATAATAATTATACTTTTTAAATAAAAAGTTTATTTTTCATTTAAAAAATACAATAGAACTATTGTAATATTCCACTGTAAAATAAAAAAATAATATTTAAGAAAATTAATATACTAAAATAATTATTTGACATTTTAACTGTAAAACTATGATACTATTATTAATGGTTGTCTTAATTTAAGGTTACCAGCAATAGTTTGTTTTCAAACACTGAAATATTTCTTTAATGTTTCACTGAAGAAAGAAGCTCATGTGTGAAAGAATGATTATTTTTGGCTAAATGATCACCTCAGCTACGTTAGTTATTCATCAACATGCCTTTAACTCATCCAGTTGGCACTTAAACATATAAATGATGTGACTTAAAGGCAGCATATTAATTATGTTATTACCTTTTTGGATGTGCATGGTGGAATTCATTCAGTAAATGTGTTTTCATCGTAGTTTATGCGCATGTTTTCTTATCAGATAAAAAGTTTATTCTGCTCAGTTATGTGCATTTTTATGCACCATTTTTTGAATTTATGCACAGCCAGTGTTTTTTATGCAATATTCCAAAATGCACATAAAAATCGGTAGATGGAAACAGCTATAGAGATATTTTAATCAAAGTATGTTATCAAGTTTTTAAGAAGACCCTAAAGAATCATATCAATTTGACTCGAAAGCAGCATGTTTCTAACACAGCCCCTCGTGAGACTCCTTTCGGCCCTCGTTCGGCCCCCTCATCAATCGATGGGACCCTGGAAGATGAGGCGTGTGACCCCGGGGCCGCCGGACAGCGGGGCCGAGCAGAAGGGGCAGGTGGGTCTGAAGGCGTGTGTCCCGTGAGGCAGCGGCGTGACGGCCCAGTATCGAGCCGTGTTCTCGGAGCACACGTGACCGCAGGGAACAAAGGCGTGAGTCGGGGCCCCGGCGTCCGTGTAGAAGCCCGGCTCTGCCCCCAGCCACAGCGGCACATAGGGCCCTAGGCTCCGGCAGAGCGGGCACTCGCGGCGGCCGCCGGGGCCCTCGCTGCGCTCGCGGTGGCCCTCGGGCCGCTGGCCCCAGTCGTGCCGGCCGTGCACGTGTCCGCAGGAGAGGTAGGCCCAGGGCTGGCGCTCCTCCAGACTGTGGCTCCGCGGGAGGCTGGGGAAGGCCAGCGTGCTCAGACCCACCGGACACTGCGGCCGTGCCGCGTTCAGCTCCAGACGCAGGGCATCCAGGTGCCGCAGGGTCGGGGCCTTCAGCAGACCGTCAGCTGTCCTCCAGAGCAGCGTCGCCCCGCAGAGATCGACCAGAGAACCGTCCTGCAGCGCGCTGCTCTCGCCCTGCGCCTGCAAACACCAGCAGCATCAACAGCTTAACATCTGATGATTATTCACAACAATATTGCTATGAAATCATCATAGATAATACAATAATAACAAATAAATAAAAGTAACTAAATCACTAAATTATCAAATACAATAAAAATAATACAATAAATAAACAAATAAAAATAAATAAATAGAAAATGATTAAAACAAAATACAATAAATAAATAGAGAATTGTTAAATGCAAAAAATACAATAGAAATGTTAATAAATAATATATACATAAATAAATAGAACATTATTAAAAACTAAAAATACAATAAAAATAATCAAATAAAATAATAAATAAAAATAAAAAATAACTAAATAGCGAAATTAATAAATAAAATAAAAATACAATAGAACAATAAAAGTGTTTTTATAGACCCTTTTATCATTTTTCTGATAATTTACATCAATATTGTTTTAAAATGATAATAAATAATAAATGAATAAAAATAACTAAATTATTAATACAAAAACAAACAAAAACAAAAATACAATAGAACTATAAAACTGAATATTTTAAAAGGCTTCACAATTTGTCCAAATTTTTCTGATTATTTACATCAATAATAAATAATACAATAATAAATAAATAAATAAAAGTAACTAAATAATTAAATTATCAAATACAAAAACAAAAATACAATAAAAATAATTATAAATAATACAATTATAAATAAATAAATATATAGAACATTATCAAAAACAAAAAATACAATAAAAACAATTAATAAATAAATAGAAAATTGTTAAATGCAAAAAATACAATGAAATAATAAATAATAAAAATAATTAAATAAAATAATAAAATTATAAAATAACAATAACTAAATAGCTAAATTAATAAATACAAAAAATACAATAAAATAAAAAAAAAAATTATATATATATATATATATATTAAACTTTTTATTTTTTTTTTCTGATTATTTACATCAATGTTGCTTTAAAATGATAAAAGTATTTTTTTTATTGTATTATTAATTAAATAACATTTAAATAAACTTTTTAAACTTTTAAATGTTATTATTAATTCATGTTTATCAGAAAAATCGCAGTTACATTTTCCCCAACATCCTGCAGTCTGACAACAGAACGTTCATTTAAACAGCTTATTTCTTCCTCAGTTCACTGCAGATCTTCAGCTCAAACAGTGGATATAAACAGGAACTAATCAGCTGAATAAATCACATCTGAATGAGGCTTTCACAGATCTCCCATCATTCAGAAGCTTTCACTGCAGCTGTAAATCACATTAAGAGTGCGGAAGCGCAGGCCAGCGATCAGTGCGTCTGTGTGGCTCACAAAGTAATGAAGTGCAGCAGTGATTGCGAGTGTTGAGTGCATGTGGTTGTTATTAGGTCAACACATCATTTAACTGCATTACAACACGTGTGCTGAGAAACACTCAGGATTTAAAGCTCCGCAGACCGACTGTTTTCTTTCCTCGAGACACACTATGTCTATAAAAGCTAATGTTTTTGTGTGTTTGTAGAGCGGAGAAGAGTATTATTTGCCGTCTAGTTGTAGCCAAAACTTTTTGCGTTTTAAAAATCCTGTACATAGCGCAACCGTCTTTTACATCATGAGATTTTGGCCAAATTTAATAAACACAAGAAAAACTGAGCTAATACACACTGCCGCTCAAAAGTCAGTAGGATTTTTATTGTTTTTACAGAAGTTTCTTCTGCTCATCAAGGCTGCATTTATTTGATCAAAAATACAGAAAAAATAGTCATATTGTGAAATATTATTGCAATTTAAAATAATAGTTTTCTAGCTTAATACAATTTAAAATATAATTTATTTCTGTGATGCAAAGCTGAATTTTCAGCATCTGTAAGTTGATGAAAACGTAAGAAAGTCGTGACATTTGTCAAGTATGGTAACCCATACTCGAAATTGTGCTCTGCATTTAACCCATCCAAGTGCACACACACAGCAGTGAGAAGTGAACACACCGTGAACACACACCCGGAGCAGTGGGCAGCTATATCCAGCGCCCGGGGAGCAACTGGGGGTTCAGTGCCTTGCTCAAGGGCACTTCAGCCGTGGGTATTGCGGGTGGAAGAGAGCGCTGTTCATTCACACAAGCTCCCTCCCCCACCTACAACTCCTGCCAGTACCGAGACTCGAACCTGCGACCTTCTGGTTTTCAAGTCCATAAGTTGATGAAAACGTCATGCACTGCAAAATATAACCTGTAAGTTGATGAAAACGTCATGCACTGCAAAAAACAATTCTCTTACTTAGTATTTTTGTCTTGTTTTCTAGTATAAATGTCTAAAAATTCTTGAATCAAGATAAATTTAGAGTACAAGTAAAGTTACTTAAGATATTATGTCTTGTTTTCTGTAGAACAAATGTCAATAAAACTATGCAATTATTTAATAAAAACATCTGCCAATGTTGCAAGAAAAGTAATCTTGTTTATCCTTTGAATTAAGATTATTTTTCTTTTTTTAGTTTTAAGCTAAATCGAAAACAAGACTTAATATCTTAAATCATTTTACTCCTCAAGCAAATGCATCTTTATTCGAGGATGTTTAGATAGTTCTACTAGAAAACAAGACAAAAGCACTATGTAAGAGAATTGTTTTTTGCAGAGTGACCCCTGAATCTGGCCGTTTGTGGTTTAGAGGTTGGTTAGTTAGTTCTGGTGTTTACCAGCTGGCCGCGGATGGGCCCGGATCGGGTCTCTCTGAGAGCGTACACGTCTCCACACACCGAGATCTCTCTCCACAAGCCCTGCTTGGGCTCTTCTGGGAATCCCACAGGATGCATCACCAGAACGCCGTTGGTCGTCAGTCCGTCCATGTGCCCGTCCGGATTCTTCCACTTAGTTGCTTTCTCCTGCTTGACAGATGCATCGGTTAGGAAAGTGCATGAACTGATCAAATGTATTTCCTGAATGCAATAATTAAGGCTGCTCTGTGCCTGCTTAAAATTGAGTGTCAAAATGCAACGAATAAAAGCTATGCAAGCTCTGACCCGCTCGAAATCTAGTATCAAAGTATGTATTTGCCGTGTAAATGCATTCATGCCACATCTGAGCTGCATTAAACAGTCCACTAGTATTGTTGGCTATTGCTACTTATGACTGGTTTTGTGCTCCAGGGTCATGTTTACATATTTTAACAATATTCTATTCATTATTGGCAGCCCCATGCAAGCTCCTGCTGTAATGCTGACCCCGAGGAAGATGTTCTTGGAGGAGTCGAAGCCGGCGGCGTAGATGCGGGCGGTGTAGGGCGGGTTCCGGTCGCAGACGATCCTGCAGGCGAAGCGGGAGATGGTGCTGGGGGCCGAGCACGAGTCGTCGCTCTCCTGGGACGCTCCCGGAGTGTCTGTCACCACGAAGTCTATGGGGCTCTCGGTGGAGCGACCGATCTGCAGAAGATCCATCACACCAGAGCCGTTTATCACATCTCACCTTTATACTGAGGACCGCTCAGTTTGACCCACGAGTCAGCGTTGAGAAGGTTACAGATTACAAGTTACCCTGTCTAAAATGTAAAAAGTAGTGCAACTGTTTCAATTACTTTATTTAAACATTTGATTACTTCTCTAAATTTCAATTGTTTTCAGCTATTAATCATTTCCAATCATGTAAAGCAGGCAGGGTTAACCTTACAGTACTCAACACTGATTACTGTCAAAATCCTTCAGCACTTTAATTAAGATTATAATAGTTTAATTTTAAAGCACAGCCACCACAAAATCAGACTTTAGCACCTCGTTTTACTTTGAGATCATTCTGAGGTTAAATACAGATTTAAAATCATAACAAGAAATAGTTTAATAGCTATGGTACTGTTTTTGAAAGCAAGCCTTGCATAGTTATGGCAGGAAACACTGGCATCTAACAATGCCTTGGAAAAAACAGTTAATCTTAAAAAATAAAGCATATACATAAACATAAATGCACTGACTGAAATACATGTACTCTGTTCATGTATGTGAATTTTCCTGGGAATCAAACCATAATGTCGCAGCATTCTCTACCATTTGAGCTTCTAGAAAGCACACACATGCACAATAATAACAATAATAATAATAATAATGCAAAAATAATTTCCATTTAAAATTAATAAACACTAAAAATATTTAAAATACTGTTTAAAATATTCACAATTAACTGTTTAGAAAAATATTTGTTAAAAATCATGTTCTCAATAGTATTTTTTTTTCAGTATTATTATACATTATTATTTATATACATATATGATTTATATACTTTTAAAGTTGTTGCTAATATTTTGAATTAGCATTTATTTTCAGTTATTTTAATTTTAGTTACATTTTTTGTTTACTAATTTTGTTATGTGCTTTTGACATTTTTTGAACTTTGTTTTTATTTTGGTTTTGCTTTTACTAGTAATTTTAGTGCTTAAACTCGTTTAGTTTTTATTTTTATTTTCAAAAGTTTTTTTCCATGTAATATTTTGTATTTTATATTATTTCAGTTTTATTTCAATTAACAAAATCTTTTAATCTCTCCCGAATCTCAAACTAATTAACATATTTAATTTTTAATTTTTATTTTGGTAATGCGTGGGAAATATTATCGTTTACTAAAACAATTTTTTTAATTTAATGTTTACTAAAACAAAGTCTTAATCTGTGGGAACTGTTAAGGTCATTGCACACTGAGTTCAAAATTTACGCGCATTAAAAAATAAATACAACCTCACATTGTGTCAATCACGTTTACACACTGCCGCTAAATCTTTCGTCCATCATTATTCAATTTTTATTCAAGAATTAAATTGTACACTTTTCACGATACAAATCATTGCAAAGCAGCTTTACAGAAAATTTTACGTTTCTTCATTATATTAAGGAGTAAGTTATTAGTAGTGACTACGGCAGAAATGTACAGTAAATATCATTCAGTTACAAATTACACGTAATCAAACAGACGGTGAACACTATTCACTGCAATGATTATATGCTGCAATTAAATTCATTTTGAGAGGTGTTTTGACTATTCAGAGCCACCGTACAAGCAAACGCCAAAATCCAGAATGGCATCTGACAAGTTGATCCACTCCTTTTTGTGAATTTTTTCGCAACGGATTAATTAATACGCATCGGACCCAGTGTGCAAGGTTTCTGTGCGTGACGAATTGTTAGGATGATGAATACGAAAAAAAAGAAAGAATTCAGACTCAGAGTGCAATGACTTTTAATGTTTTTAAAAAACTGATTCTGTGCTTTGTTTGTTTTTTCATATTTTTTTCAGTTGAAATAGTATTTCAACATTTACTGAATTCAGTTCAGTATTCATTTATTGTGTCTGCAGCATACACTCACACAGACATTTGACGATTCACATTAGGCATATCATTTAATACTGATAAATCTAATTAAAATATCCAGTCTAACTCCAGAAGCATTACCATACCAACAGATCACACAAAATGTCTTAATGCTTTTAATAAAAGCCCCATAAAACATCAACATTCTGCTATCGACATTAAAAGACAGTACATTATCTGTCGTAGCTTTTTGCTTACAGTCAGTCCATGCATCCCACCTAAGTTTATTATCCAACATTATACCAAGGTGTTTATAATTTGTTACTAAATGAATTTGCTCCCCATTAATTAATGTAGGATGGGTTACACTTTGCTCTTTCTCTCTAAAATCGATAACCATCTCCTTCTTTAAGAGGAGATTTGAATTTACGCACTCTATTTAAATTTAAAAATGAATCTAAAACAGGCCCATGTTCTTCCTCCAAGGCTCACGAAAGCAGAATCATCTGCATACTTTACAATATGTCTGTTAACTCACACAAGAATTCGTATATAATATAAATAATAATGGTGATAGAACACACCCCTGGGGAACTCCAACCGAAGAGATTATTTTATCTGAAATAATGCTCCTATTTTAACCTGCTGGATTCTGAAACAGAAAATCGATCGGTGTATTTGACCTGGAACATGTCGGTGTCGTTATCATGGCAGTACTCCACCACCACCGTCTGGTTCCTGGAGATAAAGAATCAAAAGCTGCTCCCCCCCCGAATAAATCAACCGCCTGCAACGAGAGGTCAGATGCAGCGTCACTATCCCACAATGCACCGCGTGCAATGCACTAAAGTGTGAAGGAAGCATGCACCTTGCTGTCGTGTGGGTTGCTGAGGATGTGCACGGCGCTGGGCTTGACGCCGTTAGCTTTGGCCCTCCTGTAAAGAGCAAAGCGGCTCCTCTTTCGACCGCGGTCTCCTCCGGGAAGAGAGCCATTATACCTGCAACACAGCAGCACAGACGCTAAACACTGGAGAACAATGCTTTACAGCGTTATAGCATAGAATGAGTAACCATATATCACAATATAGAGATTTTTTACCTTTGAAAATGGTGCAACAGCTGGTTTTATTCAATGTAGGGCTGCACGATTATTACAGAAATCATAATTGTCGATTATTCCCTTGAAATTGTAAATGCGATTATTAATTACGATGATCACAATTTGCATTAAATGATGTTTTGGATAGCGTTATAACACTGTTTGAAAGGACAAGCTGAAAACACTCAAACTGAAAAACTTTTATTGCTTTTCTTTAGTATTAAGCCTCAAATATCAACTATACATTGTATTGGCTTCTTCTTTAAATAAAAGAAGTAAAAATATGAATGATATTATAATGTTATATTAAAACTACATTAAAACAATAGAAAGAATAAAAAACGCATGTAGAGCATGCAGAATACAAAAAGTGGACTTACGATTAATTGCTGCTTTGAACGATTATGTACTCCGTAATTGTAATCGCGATTAGGAATTTGATTAATTGTGCAGCCCTAATTCAATGATCAGTAAATTAAATGAATCACAAATGAAAGGTGCTTCATCCCACTTATGTTGACTCAAATCAAAATATCACACGATTGATTCATTGATCAAATGAATGAATCGATTTGAATCTGTGTGAGTCGCATTATGAACAAACTAAAGATAAACTAATCTTATAAAAAACAAATAATTCAGATTCTGATCGAATGAGATGGTTTGCGATTATCATCTAAAACAAACAAAAACAAAAAAAAATTACAAAAAGAAAATTGTTAACTGAAATAAAGCTGAAATTTTAATCAATTGCTTATTATTATTTTTTTTTTAATCAAGCTGAATAATAATCATATTTGGTGAAAAACGTTTTAATTAGTTGCCAAAAGCTACATTTGTGATTTAAATTTTATCACTAAAATGACTCACTGGAAATAAAATAAATTAAAACTGAAATTGAACAAAAATTAAAGCGAAAAGAAAACGAACACTAATCAGAATGACATCACATATCATCAACACCACTAATAAAACTTAGTGCTCTCAAACAATTAATCACGATTAATCACATCCAAAATAAAAGTTTTCGTTTACATAATAAATCTGAGTATATTTATTATGTATATATAAATACAAACACATGCATGTATTAAAAAAAAGTTTACGTTTATATATTAAATATATTTATATATGATATAAATTATATGAATATAAATATATACATGTAAATATTTTCAAAATATATACTGTATGTGTGTGTATTTATATATACATAATAAATATACACAGTACACACACTTATATTACGTGAACAAATTTCAAACTTTTATTTTTGGATGCCATTAATCGCGATTGATAATTTGACAGCAATAATAATTCTTAGTTCTTCATTACTTTCTTAGTTATTCATGGTGCAAGAAAACAAAAATAAAAAATACTAAAATTTATGTACATGTTTTCTTAGTTATTCATGGTGCAAGAAAACAAAATTTTAATTTGCTGTATTTTATGTACATGTGCATATATATTTTACATTTTACACATATTTATTTTCTTTATATTTAAACATAATTGTATGGTGCGACCAAAAATAATTTTGCTTTATATGTTATTTTGATTTACATATATATTTTTTCATTTATGTTGTTATTTGTGGTGCAACCAGACAAAAATGTATTTTGCTGTATTTTATGTACATGTGCATGCATAATTAATATTTTACATATTTGTATATAGTTTTCATTTATATTTTTATTTTTGTCATTCGTGGTGCAACCAAACAAAAATGTATTTTGCTGTATTTTATGTACATGAGCATGCATAATTTATATTTTGAATATTTTTATGGTATTATTGCCTTCTCTGTTTTATTTTTTTTTTTTTACTAAATCACAGTCATTTAAACTTCTGATATGATGTTTTATGGTGTTTTTCAGAGCTCAACGATGTCTGTCCACACTGATGGCACAGAAAACAGCAGCATCTCTTATCATGATCTATAGAGAACAAGTACATGACAGATTGCTCAATTACGACTGAATAAAGAGTCGTCACGAACAGATTCAATCTATAATAAATCAGCAGACATTCACTCCAGATTGTGAGCCAAGCGCAGAACGAACACAGAACAAACCCTCAGACTCCGAGGTGCCAGATTAGGACGGGAAGCGCTGGAACTCCAGAGATCTGAGGATATGGAGAGGAAATCGCATGCATGTGACGTCCATAATAAGTCCAGGAGACGGCGCGCCGGAGAAAGACGCTTTTGTTCACATGCGCTCACAGCTGCACTTGTACTGATGCTTGTTTACAGAAACCCAGCGCTTTAGTGCAGTTTAGTGCATATGCACATATCTCACCATTTCTGCTGTTAAACAAGCCAGAGCATCCAGAGGAGCGAGTGCTGCAAACAACACATCGACTGCATCCACAGCAGTCAAAGTGCCACTTCAGCACTGCACACACACACACACACACACACACACACACACACACACACACACACACACACACACACACACACACACACACACACACACACAAACACTCTCAATGAAATATTCAAACGCCTCTTCTTCCTCTATATAGTGGCATTCTGAGCTGACAGTGTGTTTCTGCACCAATGCATGTCTTCATGTTGAGCCACGATGCACCACACAATGATATGCTGGGGCGTTGCTATGTGGTTGCTAGAGTGTTCACACTCTCTGGACCAAATATCCAAGTCACTAATATTGTGCTTTATACAATACAGATTAGGGATGCACGATATTGGATTGTGCCGATATCCAATATGCCGATATTTCTCAACTTATTTTTGCCGATACTGATATATTTCCTTTTGTTTTTAAACAACACCAAGTCTATCCTGTGCAGAGATTTTAATTTTTTTTTATTTATTTTTTTTTAATTTTGGTTAGTTTTTAACAAGAACTTATTTTGTTAGAATTAAATAAACAATAGTGGCGTTCTTTTATAATGAGAGTACATTGAAAGCTTTGAAAATAATTCTAAATCAGCTATAAATCAAACTTTTTTTTTCAGACAGATGCAGTGGGAACCTTAACCTTTTATTTAAAGATTTAACATTGGTAGACAGTGTAAAGAAAAAAAATTGTAAACATTCTGAAAATCTTTCAGAGCTCATAATCTGTTAGACAAAAGAAAAAAATATATTTCACATTAATAAATAAATATTTCCATCCAGCATTGAATGTGCAATATCACAAATTTCGCTTAAAAAAAACTGGGGTTGGAAACACAGCTAAGAACATATTAATCATCTTTTTCCACTATAATGAACCTTTTACGGTTCCATGGATGTTAAAGGTTCTTCACTGAACCATCGATGCCAATGAAGAAGCTTTATTTTGAAGAATGTAGATGTGGTTCAGTTTAATAAAGTAATAATAATACAGATGCATGCAGTAGCAAAAACAACTAATGATATTTTATAGACTGTTTCACTTCAAACCGCTCTCAAGTGGAATTATTAATTCATATCAATACAAAAGCAGAGCATAACAACAACTAAATCCATCATGCATGCAGCCGTATGAAGTGTTCCTCACTCAGTTCTGGTTTCAAAGCAGGGGAATGCAGATTCTGTTGTAATTACATGTTTAGAAGCATGATTTGAGCGTGTGCAGATCAGAGGAGTTCCTGCCGCTGCAGAAGCACTTCCTGATATGACACAGACACATGTGGGTGGAAACATTTCACGCTCTCATTTCCTGCGCTCCGCTTAATAACACACTCATATTATATCAGAAGGAGTCGTGAATCCGGCATATTTGGCCATCGCTCAGCCGATACCGGCGCCTGATTGGCTGATTCATCAACCCAAATAAAACACTTCCTGATCCAGCTTTCTAACAAAGCTGACATTGTTCTACACTCTTAAAAGGGGTTTTTCACAGCAATGCCATTTTGGTTCCTGCTTTCAGTGAAAAGTTCCAAAATGAGCCGTGAAATGGATGGAACAAATAAATCAAGATCCATTATTTGTGAGACTGAACTATGAATATTTTAGATGAATTGCTACTGTGCTTTGGATAAAAGCATCTCCTAAATGCATTAGTGCAATCATTCTGAGATCATCTGCTTAACTTCCAGTATCTACATCGAAAGACACACTATTTTTGCTCAGAAATTGTTATTTAATTTCACGATTTATCACAAGGAAACGGCACATTGAAGTAAATGTGAAATTTAAAAAGTAGAAAGAAAAGTGAAATGTACTTGTTTTATTTACAACATCAAAAATCTTTTTTATAGTGTAAAATGTATATTTTCTTTTTATTATTATTATTATATTTTAGTCAGGAACATTGAAAGCATTGAGTGATAGAAGCATTTTCAAATGCATTCGCTTTTATTTTATATTTTCTTAAATAACTTAATTAAATTAAACATTTAATTAATTAAACATGACATTTTCCATCAGAAATTGCCGGTACATTTTTACAAAGAAATGGCATGCAACACAGTGAATTAAATGTGAAACTAGAAACACGTGAAATTGTGTTTTCTTGTAAAATGTAGGCTACTTCAATATTCTGTTTTACTTCTAACACACAAACACACACACAAAATATTTTTTTTACAGTATACATTTTTATTCTTTTTTATTAATTAATTAAAAGTGAAATTTTTAATCAGAAATTGCTTGTAAATTGAACAAATAATTACATAGAAACTGTAAGTTACACACTGAATACAATTTATTTTGTTCTATTTACAATTTTGAAAAAAACAGTTCTACAATGTGTGGACATGTTTGGTATCATAACACGAAACGTAATGCAATTTAACAAATATTGTGTAAAATAAGCGTTCAGCCTCATTTTCTATCATTAAAAGGTTTTCATGTAAATACTGGCCATATTATTTGACATAATAATAGCAAAAATGTAAATGTAATGTAAATATGCCATGCTAAAGATAAGATTTAGTTTATTTACAATTTATGGACATGTTTGGTTTTCATTATCGTTGAATATCGTTAATTAAATGTTAGTGCCTTTTTAATAAATACTGCGTAAAAAAGCATTAAATATCCTACACATCTGGTTTACTATCATTAAATATATTTCAATTTAAATATCGGTTGACTACAAGTGCTAGTTAATAACATTATTTAACATTATAATATTAATAATGTGCCATAATAAGGCTTAGATGTTCTGTGCATGCGCTTTTTTTCAATTTATTGGTTTTTATTATTGTTGAATATCGTTAATTAAATGTTAGTGCATTTTTAATAAATACTGCATAAAAACAGCATTCAGTGCCCTAATCGTCTTGTTTTCTATCATTAACTATAATTTAATGTAAATATCGGCGGACTACTAGTACTAGTTAATAACTTTATTGACTGGTTCACTCCCACTGGCCTCCTTCCTGAACACTAATGCACTGGTTAACCACATCTACGATGACTTATGAAGATGCTAGTGATATTAATAACTACAAAAAAAATTATTTATAGGCTAGTATTTAATGTAAATGTGATGGAAATACGCTTTAAGCCGATAATCGGCATTATAGGTCAGATCGGGAGCCGATAATTAATTCATTCAAGACTCGGTAACCGTGAATCCGTAGTAAACGCGAAGCACTCACCCGAGAATCACCAGTTCTCCGTATTTCACCGGATCTTTGGAGCGGTCATGGTCGTGTTGGTTCGGTTGCAACATGGGACCGGCGCTCCGTTACTCCGGTCCGCGGATCGAGCCCTGGAATCCGCGCGAGCCTCTCAAACACACACCGAGCGCTGGTTTAGACGGAAAACGCGCGTCAGTCTCCGCACAGCCGCTGCCGCGAGCGCATGGCTCTTCCGTGACTCGTAAAACATGAAAATCCGGACCGAATCCGTTCATCTGCTCCAGAACTGAGAGAGCGGCGGCGGATCAAAGAGTGGCTCGCGGCGGAGTGGACCGTACCATGAGCGCGGCGGGGGAGACGCGCAATAACACGTCTTTCATTTGACTTTCCTTCTGCGTCCAAGATGATTGTAGATCATTAATTTTGTGACATATGTTTGACTTCAGTCTTTATCTGAGAGTCTTGAAGGATTAAAGTGAAGTTTATGTTTTCTTTCACGAATCTGTGCTATGCCGCGCTCCCCCCCGCATTGCGCTCAGTCGCGTGTCCCGGATTGCCTTTGAGCATTACGTCAGTGTAAAATAGTGTAAAACTGATGCTGAAGTCGAACATAATCGAATATGGATCATAGAGCAGACGCTAAACATAGCTTTAGAAGTGATGGAAGTGATGTAATGAAATATTTCAGCAGTCATGGGATCACAAAAAAGAAAAGAATGTTACAAATAGGCTAGTAATGTAATATAAATTCAAGTTAAAGAAGAAATAGGCTACTCTAAACCAATTTTTCATTTCATAAAAAGGCTATTTAATTTCAGTGTTTTAACCATGTAAACTTGGTTCATTTGCTTTGTATACAACAAAACATTCTTCAATGTGGTTTTTCTTTTCAATTGCATATAATAAAATAAAAAAATAAAGTGTCACATGCAACTGTAAATAATATGCTTTTTTCTATCTCAAAACTAAACTGAAATTAACTCGTTTTTTGCTAGTTTTAATGAAGTTACCACTAATGTTATTTTAGTATCACTAATAACTTTTTTATTAATATTTTAAATCAGTTTTTATTTTTATATTTTCTGTTTTCATTTTGATTTTACTTAAAGTTTTGGTGGGTGCTTTATCATTTTTTTGTAGTTTTTGGAAATATTAATGTTCATTTATATATATATATATATATATATATATATATATATATATATATATGAAATATTAATGTTCATTTAATTTCAAGGAATGATTTTTTTTTAGTTACCACGAGACTTTTAATCCTGTGTTATCATTAATATAAAACATCAAGTGGTTCTAATTACATTTTAAGTATTAATAACTGAATATGATTAGTTACAGAACTGAGGCTGTGGGAAAAACCCAGAGGACTTCGTGCACATAATTACATATACATCACTTTATTTTGTACGCTAGTCAAAGCATGAGAATTTAACTTACTGAAACAGATTAAGAATTAATATATGTTTGAGTTCTTTTGGCTGCTGTTGTTGTTATTTTGCTGGTAGCTGTGTTTAAAGTCACTGTTTGATTCATATTTTTCTAAGAATATCATGACTGTGAGTGTTTAATGCCTCTAAATCATTCAGTCTCGTTGTTTTAATAGACATCTTCAAAGGTCCGTCTGTTGACTGTCTCATCAATGGATGCTCTGCAGTGAATGGGTGCCGTCAGAATGAGAGTCCAAACAGTTGATAAAAACATCACAATAATCCACAAGTAATACACAGCACTCCAGTCCATCAGTGAACATCTGGAGAAGACAAAAGATGAAACACATCCAGCATTAAGATGTTTTTAACTCAAATACATAGAGTCTATAATCCATAATAACACTTCCTCATTCTGTGTTTCACTGACAATGTTTGGAACAAAGTGCATGTGAATAAATACTGACGGGTGAACGTGCGTCAGAACAGATGAGCTGGTTTTATAGTTGTGTATTTGCTGTGACGGACGGGTTATGAGCGTGTGGAAGGCATTATGTTTGTGTAAACTGAGTGTCCTTTCTTCGTGGCTTCAGGCATAAACACATGAAAACAGTCACATGTTTGACTCACACACGCAACAGAAACCAAGTCAGGCCATTAAAGCAATGATCATTTTTTTAATAATAATAGTTGCCAAATATGTTTTAAAATTCCAGTGCATGATGGGAAGGTAAAAGTGTTTGCTCAAATGACTCCTTTTGGAAAGTCAGGAGAACATTTATGACAATTATGTGAGCAAAGGTCATCAAAACAGCGTCTTATTCTTGTTCAGTTCGTGCAGAATAATAATCTGAGTCTATAGCATGTTTTCAGCATTCCATCAGCAGGAAGGAAGGAAGTACAGCTCAGGACGACTTCCTGTCGGATTGTTTGCTGCTTTAGAACAGAATAAACAGCAGTTCATCGCCACGGAAACAGAAGAAACACTTCCTGTGCTGTAGAGCGACCCGCTCGCCCACTACTGAGGGTCACTAGATAGACAGATCGATTTAGATTACTTAGATTAGATTACTTTAACTTTTATTAAAATTAAAATTAAAATGGAAAATATAAAAACACAAAATAATTCAAAATATTACTTGAATATATATATATAAACTTTTTTTGAGTTATATCAAACTGAGTTATTTAAAAAAAAATATTTACAACATTTAAAACGATAGACCTATTTAAAAAATGAATAAAAATGACAAAAAACAAACAAAAAACATGTCAAATCCATCACTGGAGGAAGTGTTATTATGGATTATAGACTCTATGTATTTGAGTTAAAAACATCTTAATGCTGGATGTGTTTCATCTTTTATCTTCTCCAGATGTTAACTGATGGACTGGAGTGCTGTGGAATACTTGTGGATTATTGTGATGTTTTTATCAGCTGTTTGGACTCTCATTCTGACGGCACCCATTCACTGCAGAGCATCCATTGATGAGACACTGATGCAGTGCTACATTTCTACAAACCTGATGAAGAAACAAACTCATCCTGATCTCAGATGAACTGAGAGTGAGGATATTTTCAGGAGAAACCTGTTAATGTGAACCCGTCTCACGCAGATCCAGTGTTCAAACCCCGATGGAGAGCATAGCCTGTGATGTGTGTGATGTGTGTATGAACACACACTAATGATGTCCTGAGTGAGTCTATGAGCGTCTCTCACTCAGCTTCATCACATTCGCTGCTGAAGTGGGAGAAAACTTTATGATTTAGTTTTATTGCTGCAAAATATGGCAGAGATCAATGTTTCAGTTGGAGAAAATCAACTCAAGAAACACACAAAAAAGAAACAAATCTAAAGTTTCCAGTGTTTTCTGAGATTTCTTTGTTTACATGATGCGGCTGAACCAGATTAAAAACAGTGGTGTGAAAACCAGTAAACAGAGCGCCAAGATTCAGCCACAGATTCCATAACGTCTGAAGATCCTCAGAAACAAGCAGATGTTCAAACATTAACCCTGAAACCATCAACTGTTATGGGGTTTTTCTAAAATTTTATAGTGCATTGCAAAATATACAATATATGCAAAAAAACCCTTAAGTTATATTAAAACGAAGATCATTGGAGTATGTTTTAGAAGGTAATATTTGTTTTTCTACTTCAGAATTTCACACATAATTTACTTGTTGGATTAATTTATTTGCTGATTTTTTTATTTGCTGATTTTTGCTTTATTTTTTGTGTAATTTGAAAGTGAAAATTGTTTCACCAATTTCTTTCAGTGAATAATGAAAAATAAATAAATAAAGTATTTATACATCGTGGTTAATATTTGTTGTGCTGCATTATTCTTTTAACTAAATGAATATTTTACATTTTTGCATTATTATACATAATGTTTCTAAACCAATTTTTATTTACAAATGCATGACATTTAGTGTAAAATCAGCAGACCTTTAGTGTGTGCAGGTCAGACTCACTGAACAAACATGAGATACACAGATAACAAACAGAAACTCTGCTGTCTGTGGTCTGCGTCTCGTCTCGTCTCAGTTTTGATAACGTCTTTAACACCAGTTGTGACACATTTATCACAACATGATCACTTTCCACATGCAATGCTTCATTTGCCTGTAATTTCCTGACAATCCACGAAATCTGCCAGATATCCAGCTGGCGTTTCACTGCATATGAGGTGATGCATAAAGAAAATAAACCTATTTTAAACATTGCTATGCACTGGGATTTTTTTTTTTTTTCATGACACCTGCACAGTAAAAAAATAAATGCATTGAAGTATGCAATGTTACTTGCCATTTCTTTTTAATTAAGTGTGAAATTTACCAGCAATTTCTGAGAGAAGATTGTTTTTACACACACACACAAAAATGCAAGCAGATAAATAAATTAATAATAATAATAATAATAATCAAAAATTATTTATACATCTTGGGAACATTTATTGCACTGCATTTATTTTTTAAATGTGTTTAATTATGGAAATAATGTCATGAAGTGAAATATACTTTGTTTTTCTTTGTGAAATGTGAGCTGAATGTTTCCTTTACACATATGCATTAAAAACTCAAATACGAGATATGAACATTTCTGACATGTTTGGAAGCAGAATTCAGTTGAAGTTAAAGATGTTTGTTTTTCAGAAACCCTTGTGATGAAATCAGCTTGGACACCCGTCATGATATTGACTATTAACATCTGAAGAACACTTCTGTTTCATAAAAGCTTCTCTGAAGGTTCTTCAGATTATAAAAAGGTAAGAAAGAGACGGTTCTTTGTGGAACCCTCTAAGCACTTAAGAGTGCATTTACCAGGGAATCAAAACTACATAAAAACTTTTTTTAATGAGCAAGTTTATGATTAAAACAAGAACAAATAGGCTGCTGATAAGAGTCAAAATAATCAACTTAATTCAACTCAACCTGTATTTCATTGCACCGACTGATATCTGTTCTTGTTTTAATCATAAACTCACTTCACTCATTTCAATCAATCAAAAAAAAATAAACCTTAACTTCATCTTCTCCATCTCCAGATTTAAAGATGTTTGAACAAAAAAACAAAACAAAAATACATTTTTTTTTTGCATTTCGTGCAATTTGAAGTCATTCCTTTATCCATTCTAAACCTTTTCTTTATCCATTCTTTATCCATTTCATGCCTTAATTTGTGAAATGAACACTTTAAGATGCGCAGAAACCACATTCCTCCACGTCAAGAAGATGCGCTCACATAGTACTGGATATATATATATAGATTTTATTATTTCTTCAGCATAACAAAGAGCCTATGTCAAAATAATAAAACAAAGCATTAATTTAGTAAGAGAAAAAGAGGCTTGGTGTGATTTGTGCGGTTACGGTTTGAGGAGAATCGGTACCAGAACCGTGATAGAAACGGGTTACGACGGCTGGATCAGATCAGAAACACTCAAGATGATGCTGTTCTCATCGCTCCTGGCTTCTCAACGTCTTTAGTGGAGCACCTCCAGAAAAGGCCCAAAAACAGTGTGAATATCGAATCAAAAGCTCCTTCAAGGACAGTTTCTTTCATGAAACACAACCAGAACGTTCTGCTTGGACTGCTGGGTTTATTTCAAAGCGATTTCCCCGATACATTCGTTAAACGTGATGGCACAGAGGTAAACAAACAAGCTGCCATTTCTGGACTGACAAACCAGATCTTCAAACACAAAAACCCTTTATTTGCTCTCTCCGGGAAAACGACCCCACAGCTTCTGAAAGTAATACTTTATGGACATGACAACGCAACAGGAGGACTACAGAACGGGCGTACGAAAGAAAAGTCGGGTTACATGTCAACGAAATCAAAGACAGAGGATAAAACCGAAGTGTACAGACAGAAGCCATTGGTTAATTGCTTCTAGTAGGGCGCGTCTTCGCCCAATCGCGTTAGGATTTGTAGTTGGACGTGAGCCACGTGAGCCCTTCGTAGAGTCCGTCGCCCGTCGTAGCGCAGGAGGGCTGAACGTACCAATTGCGATCTCTGATCCGAGTCAAGCCCAGCTTCTCCTGGATCTCGTGCGGCTTCATGGCATCAGGAAGGTCTTGCTTGTTGGCGAAGATCAAGATGATGGCGTCGCGCATCTCGCGGTCGTTAATGATGCGATGCAGCTCCTGTCTAGCCTCGTCGATCCGGTCGCGGTCCGCACAGTCCACCACGAAGATCAAGCCTTGGGTTCCGGTGTAATAGTGCCGCCACAGCGGCCGGATCTTATCCTGCCCGCCCACGTCCCAGACGTTGAACTTGACGTTCTTGTACGTGACGGTCTCCACGTTGAAGCCCACCGTCGGGATGGTGGTGACCGACTGTCCCAGTTTGAGTTTGTAAAGGATCGTCGTCTTTCCCGCCGCGTCCAGTCCAAGCATCAATATTCTCATCTCCTTGTTGCCGAAGATCTTCGAAAGCATCTTCCCCATCTTGTTGGCTGTGCATATATTAAGTTTGTTGCAGGAAGAGGAATGCAAGTTTTTGGTTTCGCAGCTTTGGCAAGCGCTCAGAAAAACGCTTCAACTTTGTAGTTTTCGCAAGACTCCTACAGCACCGCGAACGACCCTCAAAATTCAGCCCTATTATAAAATGTGTTTCAGGCCTTTCTGGTGTCTTCAGACTTCCTTCTCGTGTACCGGCTGTCGGGTCGCCTTCCTCTCGCGCTCATTCCCTTCAGACGCGCTTCAGATCGTTCGTTCGGTCACAGGAAGACTCCAAACGTCAGTCATTCATCCTTGGTTTCCCCTCTTCCGTCCCTGAAACACAAGAGAAAGCGGATGAGAAAAGGGAGGGGTGTCAAACACAACTTTATTCTTGAAACGTTAGTTTCGCTTCGCGAGCTACTCGTTCTAAGCGCGCGACCGCGTAGACAAGCGCTACCGATTTACCTCATATAACAGCCCCCCACTCGCGCGCCCCGCCTCGGTCCCTTCTGTTCCTCTCCGGTTGCTCTGTCGGTCCCGGTCGTGCTGCTGTCGGTGTTACAGGAAAAGGTGCGGACCTGCTTCAGCCGCCACTTCCTCTCTTTCTCGCTCAGGCGCACTGCGCCATCTGGCATTCGAGCGCTCGGATCTACTACGGCGAAGGCTTTGCTCATTAATATTCATGACGCGTGTGTTTGTCATTGGACAGACGGCGGCTGCGTCAGCAAGGGCGTAGTTAATATTCAACAGACTAGCTTTTGATACATTGGGATCACTGAACAACGCGAGTATGACTTCGTTAATATTCATGTATTTAAAAAATTCACTTGATGATAATGATAATAATAACTTATTTTTATGTATTATTTTCAACGGTTGAATTTCTAACACTAGCACTCCCTATTCAGTCTACTTGATTACTTTTTATTTATTTATTTAAATAATACACTAAAAACACTCTTTTAACACACACTATTGAACAAGGAAAAAATTGTGAGAGACACCCTCGCATAAGCGTTAACTATTATTATTATTATTATTATTATTATTATTATTATTATTATTATTATTTTATAATTTGATGCAAAGATGATATAATACAAAGTACAGTGTTGAAAATGTATATATATATATAAAACGCGGCAGTCTTGGGAAAAGGGTCTGTTCTTTTTCTATTCTATCTGCTTGTTTTGTTTTTATTTATTAGAAATAACTTGCTATGTGCACTGCATCACGCTTAATTTTCTTTGCATTTTTACTCTTCTCTAGCTTGTTTTCTAATTTGTTTTCAAATAAACCTGATATTTGTTGGAAAAAACAACGGATTTTTTTTTTTTTTTATGATTCCAGCAACGGACGCATGAGCTCATTAATATTCATAAGATGAGCGTATGGTCCTTCGTCGTAGTAGGTATCCTAATATGAGACAAGCCCGATCTGAATGAAATGGACGCCATTGAGACGCGGAAGAATATAATTGTGGTGTTTTTTTTAGATGCTGTTTTGTTTAAAATACCGTTCAAATGTGATATTTGCAGTGTTCTGAAACGTTTTTAATGTACGCCCACGTCCAGGGAGTTTTTGCGTCTCAGTGGCATCATGTGACGTCGAAGGGGCGGAACTCATGACGTCACATCGAGTTCAAAAAATGCCTCGTTTAAATAAAACACCAGACAGACCTATAAATAGCTACATAAATATTTGCTTTTTTTTTTTTTTTTTTTTTTTTTAACGGAAGAATTGACTTCCACGTGTAGCAAACAAAAATGAAACCGCAACTTAAGTTGTTGATGTTTGTTTTATTTTGAAAGAATTCACATAAATAAGAACTCAGATATAGTTTTTTTCCTTTACATTTGTTCCTATATATTAGGCTACGTGAGCCCTGAACTCGAAAAGGCATTTTACATAAAATCCAGAATCGTAAATACCCGAGATGCATTTCCAATTAACCTCTTGAAAATACACCAACATCAGGTTTTATTATTAAATTCAAGATAGCTGTACTGGTTTCAAATATGCGTGTTTTTAATATATTTTGTCTAATAATTAAAAAAAGAAAATTGTGTGATTTAAGTAATACAAAAGTAAAGCCCCTGTTAGTTTAGCTTTCCTGTAACTAGGGTGCCAACACAAACACTGCTGTAGAAACATAACAAACAAACTTTAGACTGAAGCTGCGTGTTCTTCTTTTAGATGCAGTAAACTCATTTCACAAATAAGCCAGAGAAGAGCTAAATAAAGTACAAAAAGGTTTTGGATAGTTTTAGATTCTAGTTCTTTAACAATTTTAATTTAAATGATTCAACACAGTTTGGTATGTTGTTTAATAATTAGTTTACATGGGATTATTATTTTTACAGTATTGCTGTAACTTATGGTAGCCTTTTCCTGTTACGGCATAAAAAAAACAATCTTTTTACCTCACAATTCTTTTTCTCTCTCTCACAGTTCTGAGAGATAAAGATAAGGTACGGTGGCTGAGAAGGGCAAAACAGATTACAGTTATGAAAACAAATTAACAAATTACAAATGCAAATCTAAAAAACAACATAAAAATTCAGAAAACACAACAACAAATCGGACAAACTGGAAGAGGTAGGTATAGTATGAGACAGCGCCATTGGTTTGGGATTACTCACTGTTGACTGGACGAGACATCTGTCAATCAACTTGTACAGAAAGAACCAGCTGAAAAACAGCAGAGTCATGGTAGAAAGTTTAAACTTATTGTATGAATTGCGCTTACTATGGAATAAAACATATGGAGTGTCTATTTACACTTTGTGCAAATAACTTGCCTTATTAGCATTTTGGCATTGATATTTTGTCAGCTCCAGTGGTGCAGGTGATTATGTGTGTGACCTTAGCTTTTTAATGCGATCGACCCGGATTCGATTCCACCTTTTGCCAAACTCCCTTTTCAAATCTCGTATTAGGAATGGATTCTCTTTACACTAAGTGAAAATAGCAGTATTTTTAGCAATATGCTATTTACACTTAGTGCAAATACCTATTTACACTATGTTAAAATAGCAGGATTTTCTGCTATGTATACTACTTGTTGCAAATAGTGGCAATTATCTGCACTTCAGTATTGTAGTACATTATAAAACAGTATGCAATAATAACGAATTGAGTGTAAATTATAATTTTAATTCAAATTATTAAATGGATGCCACCTTATTTGGTACAATAAAGCCCTCCCTACACCTACCCTAAACTTTATTTTCACCTTTTTGATTATTTCCTTAATTTTTATTGAAAATAAATGCCTTTACGATGTGGTACGATATTTGAAAAGGAAGAAATAAACAGTTCTGCAAAAGGTGGGATCAAACCCGGGTCGATCGCGTCAAAATATCAAGGACACACAGTTAACCACCTGCACCACTAGAGCTGACAAAATAGCAATGCCAAAATGTCAATAAGGCAGGTTATTTGCACAAAGTATAAATAGACACTCTATGTTTTATTCCACAGTACATATTCATACAATACATTCTAACTGATCAACAATCGCAGGTACAAGCTACTAACAAGGTGTATCATATATTAACAATTATTAAATTATTAAATTATCATTATTGTTAAATTGAGCAATTGCTAATAGCAGCTAACTTAATTCACGTGATATGTGTACTGCTAGACATCTTTGGTTTAGTTATTTTGTGTAATTTAGATGGAAAATGTGTGCCTTTTTATCGTTTGAGTCACTGGTCAAAAATTGCTAAAAGTTGCCAAATAAATTTTTAAAAAATCCAAATTTGTTGCTAGGTGCTTTTGGAAGAAAATTTTGCTAGGGTATTGTGAAAAGTTGCTAAATTTAACAACAAAATTGCTAAGTTGGCAACCATCTCGGTTACATATGTAACCACGGTTCCCTGAATAGGGAATGAGATGCTGATACGTTACCGTATGGGAACACCTCTTGGTGTGACGAATGTCTGAAGCCCTGTACCATCCCGCCAATCCTATTGGCCACCACCTTACGCATTCGTAAGCATAGTATACCTGCATGCCGCGCGTTATTTCACTCAGATTTCATGATACTAAGGAAACGCTATCAAGGTACGGATCAGTCCAAACTGCAAATCTCGTTCCCTATTCAGGGAACCGTGGTTACATACGTAACCAAGATGTTCCCTTTCATAGGTCACTTCAATGCTGCAGTGACGTCACCATATGGGAACACTATACCATCACGCCTGATGTACCTGAGATAGCTGGGACCCGAGGAAAGCATCTGCTCAAGCGGAAGAACCCGGGAGCCATGGGCTGTCCTCACATCCAGGCTGTAAAATTTGACAAATGTGCTCGGTGAGGACCATCCTGCCACAGCACATATATCATCCATTTAGAAGATCCACTAAGGAAGGCTTGCGATGAAGCCACCGCCCCTGTGGAATGAGCTTGAATCCCTAAGGGCAAAGTGAGCCCGCGTGCCTCATAGGCTAAGGATATAGCATCCACCAGCCAATGGCACATACGCTGCTTTGTGACAGCCCAATATTTATTTTTACTCCCAAAAACAAATGAACAGTTGGTCGGACTCACACCATCGGGCTGTATGATCAACATAAATCTTCAGCGCCCTCATAGGACAAAGGCTTAGATCTTCTAACCCCGCCTCCGTGGGGGAGAAAGCTTCCAAGACCACCTGCTGGAAGCGAAAAGGATTTGAAGTGACTTTAGGAACATAGTCAGGCCTTGGTCGCAGCAAAACTTTCACAAATCCTGGTGCAAAGTCCATGCACGAAGGTGAAATAGAAAGAGCTTGTAAAACCCAAACTCTCTTGAGGGAGGATAAAGCTAACTGTAGGACTGTCTTTAGAGTCAGGATTTTTTCAGTCACAGTTTCCACGGGCTCAAACGGATGTCCTGATAACCCTCGTAATACAATGGACAGATCCCATGATGGAACTCGTACAGGGTGGAAAGGCCGCAGCCGTCGCTAACCCTGCATAAATCAAGAGATCAGGAGATGACGGCCCACTGAAACGCCATCTACGTAGGCGTGGTTAGCTGATATAGCTGCCACGTATACTTTAAGAGTGGCTGGTGTTAGAGTCCTGCAACGGGTTGGGTACCCGCATAAAAGTGGCTAAAACGGGTGGATTGTGACATTCCTAAAATTCATGGGCGGGGATGCGGGCGGATAATTAACTCCTTGCGGGTGGGTAGTAGCGCGCATGAAAAATATGTGCAATATTTGTATGTCTAAATTACCATTACACATACGCAACAACGATATGACATTTGACCCATCACGTCACCACCACTGCGACAGTGTGACTTTTGTTGATGCTTCTCGTAGCCTAGCCTCTTGTTCTTTTTTATTCATTAATAGGTCTATTTGCGTATAGTTATCAGGTTCCATAGCCTATTTAGGTGCCGATGGTAGGCTACTTGAATGGGGCAAAACAAAGTGGGTGCGAACCTAATTCATTAGCCCATTCATGATGCTGTTGTGATGTTGAGAGAGGTTCGAGATCAAAAATAAAGCACTTTAATTGGAATGATTTTAACGTGTGTGATTTATCACAGGCACGGACCGGGTAACGGGCCTAATATTAACGGGTCTGGGTGGGTGCGGATTTAATTTTGATATTATCATGGGTGACAGGTTGGATCTGGTGCTGAACTTTGTGGGTACGGGCGGGGGCGGGTCTCCAAAAATGGACCCGTGCAGGACTCTGGCTGGTGTTACTCCCTCTGAAAAATGGTCTTGAAGAAACTCCAGTACTGAAGCGACGGGGCAGTAAGCAGGATCCATATTACGAAGTCTACACCAGGTAGTAAACAGTTTCCATTTGAAGGCATATAAACGTCTCGTAGAAACTGCCCTAGAATTAATTAAAGTCTCGGTGGCCTCTGCTGAAAGACTGGGACCTATTAACTCACTCCGCTCAAGGGCCACGCCCACAGCCTCCATAGATCTGACCGTGGGTGCCAGATCATTCCCCGTGCTTGCGACAGCAATAGTTGTTCCACTCTGTCCAACCATATTCTGGATAGCACAGCTGGAATTAGCCGAATCAGAGGAAAAGCATACAAACTGGTTCTGGGCCATTCGTGGGTTAGAGCGTCCAGTCCCAGGGGCGATGGGGGGATAGATAGAACCATAGCGGGCAGTCCACTTCCACCTCTCCAAACACTTGCCATATATAGCTCACCGTCTGGGGGTGCAACCTCCATTCCCCTTCCTCCAGGCTCTGTCTCGAGAGCAAATCCGCTCCGAAGTTCAAGTGTTCGGGAACATGAACCGCTCGGATCGACAGAAATCTGTTCTGAGACCATAGAAGGATGTTCCTCGCCGGCCTGCATAGGGGACGAGAGCGTAATCCTGCTTGGTGATTCAAATATGACACAACCATTGTGTTGTCCATCCTGAAAAATATTGGAGAGCTAGAAAGACCGCTAACAGCTCCAATCCATTTATGTGCCACCCTCGCTGTGCCTCCATCCAAGTCCTGTGAGCTGGGGGTCATTGACAAACAGCCCCCCAACCTGTCAATGACGCGTCTGTCGTGAAAAAACAGACCGCTAGTCAAACTCCTTTCTGAAGAAATTCGGCCGACGTCCAGGTCTTTATCGTCAGAACACACCTCCGTGTCGCCCAAATCATTTGATGTGGATAACAACAGGGTGAAATCCTTTGGCTTTTCGTCCACCATTGAAATGGTGAAGTAAGCCTAGACAGATTACAGTGGATGCTGCTGCCATTAGACCCAAAAGTCTGAGGCACAAACTCACCATCACTGTGCGGTTTGAAGTGGCAAAGGCATGACTTGAAAAACTGAATGTGCGGGGGAGACAACCGTGCCCTCATCGTGCGAGAGTCCCGAGAGTCCGGATCTCCAAAAAGGTTATCCGCTGGGAGGGGATCAAAACACTCTTTTGGAGATTTGTGCGTAAGCCCAGGTTGCTTAGATGATTTAGCACGAGATCTTAATGAGAGTGTGCTTGAGTTTGTGATTGTGCTAATACCAGCCAATAATCTAGGTAATTAGCACATGAACACCCTGGAGCCGCAACAGTGCCAGAACTGTGTGTCCATGCATTTGGTGAAAGTTCGAGGAGTCAGGGCTAATCCGAAGGGAAGAACACGGTATTGATACACTTTGCCCTCTAAAGCGAATCTGAGGAACTTCCTGTGTCTCTTGATGATCTGAATATGAAAGTATGCATTCTTCAGATTGATCATGACAAACCATTTATTTGGTTGAATCTGAGATAGAATAGATTTTACAGTCAACATCTTGAATTTGCTCGTTCTGAGTGCAAGATTCAAACAGCGTAAATCCAATATTGGTCATAAGCCTTTTTTTTTTGGCACAACAAAATATCGGCTGTAAAAACCTGACTCCATCTGAGAGGGGTGTACTTCTTCTATAGCCCCTTTTTACAGCAGAGATGACATCTCTTAATGCGGCACTGCGGTTTCTTTTGAACTCACGATTGTGAGAAGAATCCCGCGGAAAGGAGACAGACCTTTCTGAAACTAAATGGTGTATACGAACGAATTGTGCATAATACCCATTGCAGAACGGGCAAGCGTTCCCACGTGGCTCGAAAAGTCTCCAAAAGATCCAAGACCTCTGCCTTCATCTCTCACATCCACAAAAACTTCAGAAAACCCAAAGCTTGAAACCATCGGGCGTCCGTAAGAACAGGAAATGCATGTGTCAAGGTCACTGCGTTTCGTTGTATATAATCCTGAAGCATGTTTATGGCAAGATTTATTCCAACAGGATGCACATCGGGCCCACTGCTAGCAAGAAAGCGGCAGCTTTGTGGGCCGTCATAAAACAAGCTGTCTTTGACCCTTGGGCCGTCCCTCGAACTTTGAAGGCTGAAGTGCGCAGAGTGTCTGAGGGGGCGCTCGGAGTGGTAGCTCGGTCCAGTGCTGCTTGAGGTGCATTTTGCGGCAAGACAGTCAATGTTAGAGCCTGGGGACTGCAGTGAGAGGGTTGGATGCAGATTAGCAGTCCAACAGCGCTCTCTAGTGGAGGGCACAGTCCCTGACGAACAGCAAAAGTATCAGGAACTGCTGTTAGGAGCCTGAGGACGAGAGTTGTTTTTTTTGCTGTCGAACTCAGGTCCAGCCTTTTTCGTTGGCCAGTGAATAAGACCAGTGAATAAGCCCTAGGACCCCAATCCTTACGACGGGGTGCCATAGGTGAAGGCTCTTCCTGTGGCGGAGGAAGAAGAGGGCGAGACTTCCAGGCCGCGGCCAAGTACGGTGTGAGATGTTCGGCTAGAGTCTCTTCCACCGGCAGCATCGTTGCTTAACCGCGGTCCGCCATGTCAGCAATGGTGGCGAAATCCGCGGCCACGGCATTTGTGATGCACGCTGAATAAGACTACTTCCAGGACCTCAAAACCTCATGGTGGAGGTCCGGGAAGAAGGGCACCGGCTCATGGGGCTGGGAAAGTGCACTACTATTTAAGAAACGGTCGTCCAGCTTAGATAGAGATTGGGCCTGGGGCGCTCCCAATCCAACCCCAGTTTATCCACCGCACGGGTAACCACATCCAACAGCTCACTGTAGGAAGGGGAGGTGCTTTTCTTCTGTCTGCTCGGAGGGAGAGAACCACATGTATCGGCCAGAATGTCCTCTGAGTCCGAAGCCGCGGTGGACAAAACATCGTTTGTAAAAGCAACGGCACAAAGTTTCTGCTGACTTATTGCACTCGAGTGGGGGAGAGCGGGTGAAGTGGAGAAAACTCCAGCGCAGCACTGTCCTCATAGTCCAGGTCGCACACGTTGCCCCAAGCCATCGCTTGGTGCGGCGCCTCAGCAACCGAAGAAGCATTACGGTGGGGGTTGGACGCGGGGGCGAACTTAGAGAAGATTTCTACTCCATAACGCAGAACATTAGCCGCAGGCTATCACAGTGAGAACATGTAGAGAGGTCACTAAATGCCGCCTGCGTGATGCAGGCCCAGGCACACAACGCACCTTTCATGAGTTACCCCGCCCCCACCCCCCCACCCCCGTGATAAACCTGTTACACAGCTCCTTACCTTTCGGTTACTCATCGTGTTCCATGAAGAGGAGTTGAACACTGCTCATATAATTGTTGCTGAGAACGCGAAATGCTTTCCTAGGGCACTAAAAATCTGAGCGAAATAACGCACCGCACACAGGTAAACTATGCATATGCATGCATAAGGCAGTGCCAAGCACTATTTGGCCAATAGGATTGGCGGGATGGTACAGGGCTTCAGACATTTGTCACACCAAGAGGTGTTCCCATAGGGTGAAGTCACCGCAGCATTGAAGTGACCTATGAAAGGGAAACAGACGTTAATGATGCTGATTTAAAACTACAACTCTGCTGATTGACAGTCAAAGCATAGCGTGGTTTGAACGCCCCCAGCTGTACTGGAGGTTTTGATTGGTTTTGTACCCGAGGCAGACCTGTCCGTAATTGGCTGAAGTGCAGGGCTCCACCCCAGAAGTATGAAAAGTGCCCATCAAACACAGGTTCACTCCGTTTCTCTATCGGCGTTTCTCCGTTTCTCTATTATTTATTTATATATATATATTTTTGGTGAAAAGTAAATGTAGCGAATTTGAATACTTTCGTTTTATTTTACTCAAGTAAAGGTAAAAATACCACAATTTAATTATACTCAAGAAAGTAGAAAAAATTTAAAAAATGCACTCAAGTACTGTAACGAAAGTATTTATAATTAGTTACTTTCCACCTCTAACCGAAGGATATTGATATTGCAGTGTGTTCAAGATTTTAAAAGCACTTTATAATATGAATGACTGTATTTTAATTATAATGCAGCATTTAAGAATAGAGCAGCTATGGCTGGGACAGGGTTCAAGTATGACTTAAAGCTTCAACGTAATCATGAGTATGTTAAAGGGATACTCCACCGTTTTTTCGTATTAAACGACGTTATTCCCTTAACTAAGACGAGTTGATACATACCTCTTTCGTCTCAGTGCGTGCACTAAATCGCTCTGTCTTGCGGCGAAACTTTGTTAGCACTTAGCTTAGCCCAGTTCATTCAATAGGGGCCAAGCAGAGAAGCTACCAAACACCTACACGTTTTCCCTATTTAAATACACAGTACTCAAGTAGTGTAACTCGACCTAGGACGGTGACACAAAACAAAACGTTGCGCTTTTCTAAGCGTGTAAAATGGATAACTATATTGTATGGCGGAATACCATAGCAAGTGCTCTGGAGCACTTTGACTTGGCGCAGTAATATCTTCACTCATGAAAAGTCCTCTCACCGTCTCCCGTTTCCCATGTGAAGATATTACTGCGCCAAGTCAAAGTGCTCCGGAGCACTTGCTATGGTATTCCTATGATATATGTATTTAAATAGGGAAAACGTGGAGGTGTTTGGTAGCTTCTCTGCTTGGCCCCTATTGAATGAACTGGGCTAAGCTAAGTGCTAACAAAGTTTCGCCGCAAGACAGAGCGATTTAGTGCACGCACAGAGATGAAAGAGGTATGTATCAACTCGTCTTAGTTAAGGGAATAACATAGTTTAATATGAAAAAACGGTGGAGTATCCCTTTAAATCAACTGTCCTCTGAGCCAGTCTTTAGATACAGGCCTGTACATTCCAAGATGTTTTTCTAAGAATGAAACAATCCAGAATTGTCAAGACATCAACAGCTGGATTCAGCTAATGAAGGATAAAACCAAGGCTGAATTCAGAATGGCAGAAATTCATACTAGTATGCTATTTTGAATTATGCTCAAGTTTGTGTTTTAATGTATGTAACAAGGATAATTGAATCAAAGAGAATTACTCATTTGCATAGGCTCCAACTCATGCAAGTCTGGAGAATCGTGAGGGTTAATGAAGGGGGAGGTCCCTCTATCTTTAATTAGCTGAAACTTGTAGAGTATTAAAAGACCAAAGGCCAGCATCTCCACACTTTGTGTTGAGCTGTTGAACAATGGCTGGAAGTTGGTGTTTGTTTCAGATTTTGGCAGTTTGTGCTTTCTGTCATGCTGTTCCACAGTGGAGTGATCTGCCTCAGAACCTTCAAGCCCTGATGATCCAGCAAACTGACCAGCAGTTTCAGCTGCAGAAGCCAGCTCAACAAACTAGCCAGCAGTTTCAGCCGCAGAAGCCAGCTCAACAAACTAGCCAGCAGTTTCAGCCGCAGAAGCCAGCTCAACAAATTAGCCCGCAGTTTTGGCCGCAGAAGCCAGCTCAACAAATTAGCCCGCAGTTTTGGCCGCAGAAGCCAGCTCAACAAACTAGCCCGCAGTTTTGGCCACAGAAGCCAGCTCAACAAACTAGCCAGCAGTTTCAGCCGCAGAAGCCAGCTCAAACTAGCCAGCAGTTTCAGCCGCAGAAGCCAGCTCAAAAACTAGCCCGCAGTTTTTGGCCGCAGAAGCCAGCTCAACAAACTAGCCAGCAGTTTTGGCCGCAGAAGCCAGCTCAACAAACTAGCCAGCAGTTTTTGGCCGCAGAAGCCAGCTCAACAAACTAGCCCGCAGTTTTGGCCACAGAAGCCAGCTCAACAAACTAGCCCGCAGTTTTGGCCGCAGAAGCCAGCTCAACAAACTAGCCAGCAGTTTCAGCCGCAGAAGCCAGCTCAAACTAGCCCGCAGTTTTGGCCGCAGAAGCCAGCTCAACAAACTAGCCAGCAGTTTCAGAAGCCAGTGGTGCAGGCAGAGCCCCTTGATAAATGTGCTGTAGCTGATAATGAGCAGATCAAATGTGGACAACCTGGGATCAGTGGTGCTGAGTGTGAAGCTATCAACTGCTGCTTTAAACGGACAGCAGTGTTTCTATGGGAAGGCAGGTAAGCATTCTCAGTCTTCTGTTCATGTTAAATTGATTCTCAGAATTAACCTGCTCTTGTACCTTGTTCTAGTGACTGTCCAGTGTATTAGAGATGGTCAGTTTGTGGTAGTGGTGGCTAGAGATGTTACTTTGCCACGACTGAGTCTGGATTCGGTACGTCTACTGGGTGAAAAAATGACCCACCTTGTGCTCCTGTGGCGTCCACACCTTCCTTTGCAATATACCAGTTCCCTGTGACTGCATGCGGCACGAGTGTGATGGTGAGCAGCTGCTTCTGGTTTTATTCTGCACTGCTTATGATGGACTGGATGCTGACACTGTTCCTATTCACAGGAGGACAGTGGATATGTGGTGTATGAAAACAGAATGACCTCATCGTATGAAGTGGGGATTGGACCATATGGTTCCATCACAAGGGACAGTCATTTTGAGTAGGTGATCTATGACATGGTGTGAACGTTAATCCCTGATAAATGCTACAAGCTCACCGTCTGTTGTCCAGGTTTCTCTTCCAGTGTAGGTACTCTGGAACTTCTGTGGAAGCTCTAGTTGTGGAGGTCAACTCTATTCCTCCACCTCCACCAGTAGCTGCTCCTGGACCTCTCAGGGTGGAGCTCAGACTGGCCAATGGCCAATGTGTCACCAAATGCTGTGCTGAAGGTAAGGTCTCGTCCAGTCTTCCTAAAGCCTTTCAAACTTGAGTCTGGTTAAACCCCAGTGTTCATCCTCAGGGGATGAGGCCTACACGTCCTACTACAGTGATACTGATTATCCCGTCACAAAAGTCCTGCGGGAGCCTCTGTATGTTGAGGTGCGCATTATAGAGAGGACTGACCCCAACATTGTCCTGATGCTGGGACATTGTTGGGCAACTTCAACCCCCAGTCCACTGGGTCTCCCCCAGTGGGACCTTCTGATCAATGGGTTACTAGAACCAGGAAGTATGACCATATTAGCCCGGTTCTGTCAACACTGCACTGGCCCCCTATCAAACATCATATAGATTTTAAAATCTTGCTTATTACTTATAAAGCCCTGAATGGTTTAGCACCTCAGTATTTGAACAAGCTCTTGTTACATTATAGTCCTCCATGTCCCCTGCGTTCTCAAAACTCTGGCAATTTGATAATACCTAGAATAGAGGCAGATCCTTTTCCTATTTAGTGCCCAAACTCTGGAATAACCTACTTAATATTGTTCGGGAGGCAGACATATTCTTGCAGTTTAAATCTAGATTAAAGACCCATCTCTTTAACCTGGCTTACACATAACACACTAATACGCTTCTAATATCCAAATCCGTTAAAGGATTTTTAGCTGCATTAATTAGGTAAACCGGAACCGGGAACACTTCCCATAACACCCAATGTACTTGCTACATCGTTAGAAGAATGGCATCTATGCTAATATTAGTCTGTTTCTCTCTTATTCCGAGGTTACTGTATCCACCAGATCCAGTCTGTATCCAGATCAGAGGGTCACCGCCGTCACCCAGATCCAGTACGTATCCAGACCAGATGAGGGCCTCTACAGCCCTGAAAGACGGCCGAGACCAGGACAACTAGATGAGCCCAGAGACAGATCCCCTCTAAAGAACTTGTCTCAGACGACCACAGGGACAAGACCACAGGAAACAGATGATTCTTGTGTACAATCTGACTTTGCTGCAGCCTAGAATTTAAACTGCTGGTTTCGTCTGGCCAGAGGAGAACTAGAGTTTTAGTTCCTTGCCACTGTCGCCTCTGGCTTGCTTAGTTGGGGACACTTCATTTACAGCGATATCGTTGACTTGATTGCAAATGATTGCACAGATACTATTTAAACTGAACTGAGATGAATGACATCACTGAATTCAATGATGAACTGCCTTTAACTGTCATTTTGCATTATTGACACACTGTTTTCCTAATTAATGTTGTTCAGTTGCTTTGACACAATCTTTTTTGTATAAAGCGCTATATAAATAAAGGTGACTTTACTTGACTTGAGGTATAAATGAAATACAATATAATATAGTATAATATAATTGTTATATCCAAGTTGTCTGGAATGCAGAATTAGGTTAACATTTCAATAAACGAGCAAGTACTACAATTACAAGCCATTCTATTAAGTGACATTTCAGCACTTGACAAAAGGAAAGCGACTTCTAAGTAGCACTTGAAGCACCGCTACGCGCAATTGCGTTAAGTGAATTTTTGGGAAATGCACGTGAAACAATAATGAACGATCGTAAAATGACTCTTAGAAAACGCTCTTAAGCACTAAGATCAATCGTTATCGAGAAACACAGCCCTGAACAATTATAGTTTTAAGCAGTGTATTAGCAGTTAGTTAGTATGCTTCACTCTAAGAAAATATCTGTAAAAATAGGGCACAATCTACTTTGTTAATATGAAGCAATTTTCCATGTTCATTTTTTACAGGTTTTTTACCTGCATTTTAAATTACGCGTTGTATTTTGTGTTTTCGGGTTACAGGGTTACAATGGATTATGGATAATGTATAATGGACAACGGATAATGTCCTGGAAAATTACTAGTACCTTTTCCATTTTTCTAGATATTTTTCTTACAGTGTACTGACTGATCAACAATCGCAGGTACAAGCTACTAACAAGGTGTATCATAAATTAACAACTTAATTCACGTGATATGTGTATTGCTAGGCATCCTTGGTTTCCTCATTGTGTGTATTTAGATGGAAAATGTGTGCCTTTTTTATCATAAAAGCCAATAGTCAAAAGTTGCTAAAAGTTGCCAAATATATTTTAAAAAGATCTAAATTTGTTGCTAGGGGCTTTTTGAAGAAAAAGCTGTTAGGGTAGTCTGAAAAGTTGCTAAATTAAACAACAAAATTGCTAAGTTGGCAACCATCTCCGTTACGTATGTAACCACGGTTCCCTGAATAGGGAACGAGATGCTGCGGTGACATCACCATATGGGAACACCTCTTGGTGTGATGAATGTCTGAAGCCCTGTACCATCCCGCCAATCCTTTTGGCCAAATAGTGCTTGGCACCACCTTACACATGCGTAATAATAGTATACAAGCATGCCGTGCGTTATTTCGCTCAGATCTCATGATACTAAGGAAACGCTATCAAGGTACGGATCACCCCAAACTGCAGCATCTCATTCCCTATTCAGGGAACTGTGGTTACATAAGTAACCGAGATGTTCCCTTTCATAGGTCACTTCAATGCTGCAGTGACGTCACCGTATGGAAACGCTATACCATCACGCCTGATGTACCTGAGATAGCTGGGACCCGAGGAAAGCATCTGCTCAAGCAGAAGAACCCGGGAGCCATGGGCCGTCCTCACATCCAGGCTGTAAAATTTGACAAAAGTGCTTGGTGAGGACCATCCTGCTGCAGCACATATATCATCCATTTACAAGATTCACTAAGGAAGGCTTGCGATGAAGCCACCACCCCCGTGGTATGAGCTCGAATCCCTAAGGGCGAAGTGAGCCCGCAAGCCCAAATGGTCGGAATCACGCCATTCGGCTGTACGATCAACATAAATCTTCAGCGCCCTCACAGGACAAATGGTTAGACCTTCTAACCCCGCCATCATTGGGGAGAAAGCCTCCAAGACCACCTAATGGAAGCGAAAAGGATTTGAAGCGACTTTAGGAACATAGTCAGGCCTTGGTCATAGCAAAATTTCACAAATCTTGGACCAAAATCCATGCACGAAGGTGAAATAAAAAGTGCTTATAAATCCCAAACTCTCTTGAAGGAGGATAAAGCTAACAGTAGGACTGTCTCTAGAGTCAGGATTTTTTTCAGTCACAGTTTCCAAGGGCTCAAATTGATGTCCTGATAGCCCTTGTAATACAATGGACAGATCTCATGATGGAACCTGTGCAGGGCGTAAAGGCCGCAGCCATCACGAACCCTGGATAAATCCAGAGACCAGGGGATGACGGCCCACTGAAATGCTGTCTATGTATGCATGGTTAGCTGCTTGAAGAAACTCCAGTATTGAAGCGACAGGGCAGTAAGCTGGATCCATATTACGAAGTCTACACCAGGTAGTAAACAGTTCGCATTTTGAAGGCATATAAGCGTCTTGTAGAAACTGCCCTAGAATTAATTAAAGTCTCGTGGCTTCTGCTGAAAGACCGGGACATATTAACTCACTCCGCTCAAAGGCCACGCTCACAGCCTCCGTAGATCTGGCCATGGGTGCCAGATCATTCCCCGTGCTTGCGACAGCAATAGTTGTTCCACTCTGTCCAACCATATTCTGGATAGCACAGCTGGAATTAGCCAAATTGGAGGAAAAGGATACAAACTGGTTCTGGGCCATTCGTGGGCTAGAGCGTCCAGTCCCAGGAGCGATGGGGGCGGACAGGAAGAGCCATAGTGGGCAATACGTAGTCATGCTTGACGCGAATAAGTCCACTTCCACCTCTCCAAACACTTGCCATATACGGCTCACTGGGGGTGCAACCTTTATTCCCCTTCCTCCAGGCTGTCTCGAGAGCAAATCCACTCCGAAGTATAAGTGTCCGGGAACGTGAACCGCTCAGATCGACAGAAATCTGTTCTGAGACCATAGAAGGATGTTCCTCTCCAGCTTGCATAGGGGACGAGAGCATAATCCTTCTTGGTGATTCAAATACGACACAACCATTGTGCTGTCCATCCTGATTAACACATGACGGCAATTCAGCAGTCTTGAAAAATATTGGAGACCTAGAAAGACCGCTAACAGCTCTAATCTGTTATGTGCCACCCTCGCTGTGCCTCTGTCCAAATCCCATGGGCTGGGCGTCCTTGACAAACAGCCCCCCAACCTGTCAATGGTCTGTCAAAAAAAAAAAAAGACCCCCAGTCGAACTCCTTTTCAAAGAAATTCGGCTGACGTCCAGGTCTTTATCATCAGAACACACCTCCATGTCACCAAAATCGTTCGATGCAGATAACAACGGGGTGAAATCCTTTGGCTTTTTGTCCACCATTGAAATAGCAGCATGCTGCCATTAGACCCAAAAGTCTGAGGCACAAACTCACTGTCACTGTGCGATATGAAGTGGCAAAGGCATGACTTGAAATACTGACAATCGTGCCCTCATCGTGCGAGAGGCCAGATCTATCTCCAAAAAGGTTACCCGCTGGGAGGGGATCAAAACACTCTTTTTAAAACCTAATATCTTAATGAGAGTGTGCTTGAGTCTGTGATTGTGCTAATACCAGCCAATCGTCTAGGTAATTAGCACACGAACACCCTGGAGACGCAACAGTGGCAGAACTGCGTCCATGCATTTGGTGAAAGTTAGTGGAGCCAGGGCTAATCCGAAGGGAAGAACACGGTATTGATACACTTTGCCCTCTAAAGTGAATTTGAGGAACTTCCTGTGTCTCTTGATGATCTGAATATGAAAGTATGCATTCTTCAGATCGATCATGACAAACCCAGTCATTTGGTTGAATCTGAGACAGAATAGATTTTACCGTCAACATCTTGAATTTGCTCATTCTGAGTGCAAGATTCAAACGGCGTAAATCCAATATTGGTCGTAAGCCGCCATCTTTGTTTTTTTTGGCACAACAAAATTTTGGCTGTAAAAACTGACTCCTTCTGAGAGGGGTGTACTTCTGCTATAGCCCCTTTTTACAGCAGAGATGACATCTCTTGTCGCAGCACTGCGGTTTCTTTTGAACTCACGATCATGGGAAGAATCCAGCGGAAAGGAGGCGGGCCTTTTCGAAACTGGATGGTGTATCTGTAACGAATTGTGCGTAATACCCATTGTGGAATGTTGGGCAAGCGTTCCCACATGGCTCGAAAAGGCTTAATTGCCTCAAGACCTCCGTCTGCGGCTGTGATGTCTCCACATGCGTTAGAATTTCTGAGCACGGAAAGCTCGCGGTGTCTGTAAAAACCGGGAAATGCATGTGTGACCCTTGGGCCATTCCTCGAACTTTAAAGGCTGAAGTGCGCAGAGTGTCTGAGGGGGCGCTCAGAGTGGTAGCTCAGTCCAATGCTGTTCGATGCACATTTTGTGGTGAGACAGTCAATGTTAGAGCCTGGGGGCTGCAGTGAGAGGGTTGGATGCGCATTAGCGGTCCAACAGCGCTCTCTAGTGGAGGGCACAGTCCCTGACGAACAGCAGAAGTATCAGGAACTACTGTTAGGAGCCTGAGGATAAGATTTTTTTTCTTGCCGTCAAATTCAGGTCCAGCCTTTTTGTTGGTGCTGGTGAGCCGGTGAATAAGCCCTAGGACCCCAATCCTTACGACGGGGTGCCATAGGTGAAGGCTCTTCCTGTGGAGAAGGAAGGAGAGGGTGAGACTTCCAGGCCATGGACGAGTTCGGCGTGAGATGTTCGGCTAGAGTCTCTTCCACCGGCGGCATCGTTGCATAACCGCGGTCCGCCATGTCACCAATGGTGGCGAAATCTGCAGCCGCGGCATTTGTGATGCGCGTTGAATAAGGCTGCTTCCAGGACCTCGAAACCTCCTGGTGGAGGTCTGGGAAGAAGGGCAGCGGCTTACGGGGCTGAGCAGGTGCACAACTAGTTAAGAAACGGTCGTCCAGTTAAGATAGAGATTGGGCCTGGGCTGCTCCCAATTCAACCCCAGTTTATCCACCGCACGGGTAACCACATCCAACAGCTCACTGTAGGAAGCATTTCTTCTGTCCGCTCGGAGGGAGAGAACCGCATGTATTGGCCAGAATGTCCTCTGAGTCCAAAGTCGTGGTGGACAAAACATAATTTGTAAAAGCAACGCCACAGAGTTTCTGCTGACTTATTGCACTCGAGTGGGGCAGAGTGAGCAAAGTGGGAGAAAACTCCAGCGAAGCACTGTCCTCATAGTCCAGGTCGCACACATCACCCCAAGCCATCGCATCGGCAACTGCAGAAGCGTTACAGCAGGGCTTGGACACGGGGGCGACCTTAGAGAATATTTCTACTCCCGAGCGCAGAACTTTAGCCGAAGGCTATCACAGTGAGAACATGTAGAGAGGTCGCTAAGCGCCGCCTGCGTGATACAGGCCCAGGCACACAACGTTACACGGCTCCTTACCTTTCCGTGACTTATCGCGTCCACGAAGAGGAGTTGAACACTGCTGGTATAATTGTTGCTGAGAACGCGAGATGCTTTCCTAGGGCACAGAAAATTTGCTATCCTGAAGGAAATGAAATCTGAGCAAAAAAACGCGCACCACGCAGGTATACTATGCTTATGCATGCGTAAGGCGGTGTCAAGCGCTATTTGGCCAGTAGGATTGGCGGGATGGTACAGGGCTGCAGACATTCATCACACCAAGAGGTGTTCTCATACGGTGGTGTCACCGCAGCATTGAAGTGACCTATTAAAGGAAAACAGACATTAATGATGCTGATTTCAAACTACAACGCTGCTGATTGACAGTCAAAGCATAGCGTGGTTTAAACCCCCCAGCTGAACTGGAGGTTTTGATTGGTTTTGCACCCGAGTCAGACCTGTCTGTGATTGGCTGAAGTGCAGGGCTCCACCCCAGAAGTATGAAAAGTGCCCATCAAACACAGGTTCGCTCCGTTTCTCTATCGGCGCCTCCTTTGGCCGTTTTTTTTTTGTTTTGTTTTTGTTTTTTTATATATATATATTTTTGGTGAAAAGTAAATGTAAATGTAATAGTAAATGTAGCGAATTCAAATACTTTCTTTTTATTTTACTCAAGTAAAAGTAAAAATACCACAATTAAATTATACTCAAGAAAGTAGAAAAAAATGTATAAATGTACTCAAGTACTGTAACGAAAGTATTTATAATTAGTTACTTTCCACCTCTAACCGAAGGATATTGATATTGCAGTGTGTGCAAGATTGTAAGCGCACTTTATAATATGAATGACTGTATTTTAATTATAATGCGACATTTAAGAATAGAGCAGCTATGGCTGGGACAGGGTTTAAGTATCACTCAAAGTTTCAACATAATCATGAGTATGTTAAATCAACTTTCTTTTGAGCCAGTCTATAGATACAGGCCTGTACATTCCAAGATGTTTTTCTAAGAATGATACAATCTAGAATTGTCAAGACATCAACAGCTGGATTCAGCTAATGAAGGATAAAACCAAGGCTGAATTCAAAATGGCAGAAAATCATACTAATATGCTATTTTGAATTATGCACAAGTTTGTGTTTCAATGTATGTAAAAAGGATAATTGAATCAATGAGAATCACTCAGTTGCATAAGCTCCAACTCATGCAAGTCTGGAGAATCGTGAGGGTTAATGAAGGGGGAGGGACTATCTTTAATTAGCTGAAACCTGTAGAGTATTAAAAGACCAAAGGCCAGCATCTCCACACTTTGTGTTGAGCTGTTGAACAATGGCTGGAAGTTGGTGGTTGTTTACAGATTTTGGCAGTTTGTGCTTTCTGTCATGCTGTTCCACAGTGGAGTGATCTGCCTCAGAACCTTCAAGCCCTGATGATCCAGCAAACTGACCAGCAGTTTCAGCCGCAGAAGCCAGCTCAACAAACTAGCCAGCAGTTTCAGCCGCAGAAGCCAGCTCAACAAACTAGCCCGCAGTTTTGGCCGCAGAAGCCAGCTCAACAAACTAGCCCGCTGTTTTGGCCGCAGAAGCCAGCTCAACAAACTAGCCAGCAGTTTCAGCCGCAGAAGCCAGCTCAAACTAGCCAGCAGTTTCAGCCGCAGAAGCCAGCTCAAACTAGCCCCCAGTTTTGGCCGCAGAAGCCAGCTCAACAAACTAGCCAGCAGTTTCAGCCGCAGAAGCCAGCTCAACAAACTAGCCAGCAGTTTCAGCCGCCGAAGCCAGCTCAACAAACTAGCCAGCAGTTTCAGCCGCAGAAGCCAGCTCAACAAACTAGCCCGCAGTTTTGGCCGCAGAAGCCAGCTCAACAAACTAGCCCGCAGTTTTGGCCTCAGAAGCCAGCTCAACAAAACTAGCCCGCAGTTTTGGCCGCAGAAGCCAGCTCAACAAACTAGCCCGCAGTTTTGGCCGCAGAAGCCAGCTCAACAAACTAGCCAGCAGTTTTGGCCGCAGAAGCCAGCTCAACAAACTAGCCAGCAGTTTCAGAAGCCAGTGGTGCAGGCAGAGCCCCTTGATAAATGTGCTGTAGCTGATAATGAGCAGATCAAATGTGGACAACCTGGGATCAGTGGTGCTGAGTGTGAAGCTATCAAATGCTGCTTTAACGGACAGCAGTGTTTCTATGGGAAGGCAGGTAAGCATTCTCAGTCTTCTGTTCATGTTAAATTGATTCTCAGAATTAACCTGCTCTTGTACCTTGTTCTAGTGACTGTCCAGTGTATTAGAGATGGTCAGTTTGTGGTAGTGGTGGCTAGAGATGTTACTTTGCCACGACTGAGTCTGGATTCGGTACGTCTACTGGGTGGAAATGACCCACCTTGTGCTCCTGTGGCGTCCACACCTTCCTTTGCAATATACCAGTTCCCTGTGACTGCATGCGGCACGAGTGTGATGGTGAGCAGCTGCTTCTGGTTCTATTCTGCACTGCTTATGATGGACTGGATGCTGACACTGTTCCTATTCACAGGAGGACAGTGGATATGTGGTGTATGAAAACAGAATGACCTCATCATATGAAGTGGGGATTGGACCATATGGTTCCATCACAAGGGACAGTCATTTTGAGTAGGTGATCTATGACATGGTGTGAACGTTAATCCCTGATAAATGCTACAAGCTCACCGTCTGTTGTCCAGGTTTCTCTTCCAGTGTAGGTACTCTGGAACTTCTGTGGAAGCTCTAGTTGTGGAGGTCAACTCTATTCCTCCACCTCCACCAGTAGCTGCTCCTGGACCTCTCAGGGTGGAGCTCAGACTGGCCAATGGCCAATGTGTCACCAAAGGCTGTGCTGAAGGTAAGGTCTCGTCCAGTCTTCCTAAAGCCTTTCAAACTTGAGTCTGGTTAAACCCCAGTGTTCATCCTCAGGGGATGAGGCCTACACGTCCTACTACAGTGATACTGATTATCCCGTCACAAAAGTCCTGCGGGAGCCTCTGTATGTTGAGGTGCGCATTATAGAGAGGACTGACCCCAACATTGCCCTGATGCTGGGACATTGTTGGGCAACTTCAACCCCCAGTCCACTGGGTCTCCCCCAGTGGGACCTTCTGATCAATGGGTGAGTGTACAGCCAACCTTTATCCAGTTAGTCTGCTGGGAGACACTTTCCAACCTTCACCTTTGTCTTCAGATGCCCTTACCAGGATGACCGTTACCTGACCACACTGGTTCCAGTGACCGGATCATCTGGTCTTCAGTTCCCAACCCACTACAAGCGCTTTGTTGTGAAGATGTTCACATTTGTAGATCCAGCCTCACTGGCTGCTCTGCAGGAAACTGTATGCCCTCTTTTACTTCCACAATTTTACTACTTGTGGATTCTGTGACTTGAGCCTCTTTCTTCCCTGTCAGATCTTCATCCACTGCAGTACAGAAGTGTGCCATCCATCATCTGGCTCTTGTGAGCAAAGCTGCGCCAGGAAACGTGAGTTCTTGCTTTCTCTTGACAATGGAACGGTGCTTTAAGTGCGTTCTCACTTCTAAAATTTCTCTTTCAGGTAGAGACACTACTATCAAGGCTGTCTCTGAGCAGACTGTGGTTTCTAGTGGAGAAGTTACTCTGGTCATGTAAATCTAGTTTTAAATAAACTTTACAGAACCCTGAGGTATCTTTTGTCTGGTGTGTTGGTTCTGCAGAATCTGGCATTATGCCTCTTCCCAGTTTTTATCCCACACTATTAAACCAAGGTTCCACAACCTTTTGTTAGGTCATGGATTCTGAGTCCAGGCTTCTGTACAAGCCATTGCCTTTATCCATCCTCCAGTTTTTAACCGGGGGAGCACAATGTTTAAGGGTTAATCTAACTTATTAATGCTGGGGTGTCCAAACCAATTGCTGGAGGGCAGAGTTCTGCAGCTGCTACCTGGATGGGATAATTTTTTTATTATTCATTTGCTCAAATTAGGGCTACACTTATTCGTCCCATTTTTACCTAGATACTAAATAATTTGTAAAAAATGTATGACGTTTTGTGTATATTTGATTAATATAAATTAATAAATGGGTTCTAACATTAGAATCTATTAATTTGTCTAATAATGTCTAAAAATATAATAGTGTCCACCATGCTCTGATAATGTATGGAATATTATATTAACAGACTATCCCAAATTTAATAAAACAATAGGCCTGTACCTTGAAGCACAGATGTGTCTGTCACTTTAAATGTATGGTTCACCCCAAAATAAAAATTATATAAATCATAATTTACCCAGGCTGTTCTAAACCTGCTTAAAGTTCTTTCTTCTGTTGAACACAAAAGATACTTTGAAGAATGTGGGTAACCAAACAGCTTCTGGTCCTCAGTAACTTCAAGAAAAAATCAAAAATAAATAAAAAAAATTCCATCAGAGTCCTTGGGGACCAGAAGCTCTTTGGTTACCCACATTCTTCAAAGTATCTTATGTTCAACGGCAGAAAGAGATTATTAAGGTTTGGAACAACTTGTGGGTGTGTAAACGATGACACAATTTTCATTTTTGGGTGAACTATCCCTTTAAATCAGACAGTCCAACCTGAGCAACTGAAATGCTTCTCTGCAAACTGCACATTCATCATTAGTTACAGGATAGACACACTGATGACTTTCCTATTCATCCCTACGTCTGGAGAGTCTTGTGTTCAAAGGGCGGATGTGAGTGAGCTCTGCGCTGGTTTAGCGCATGAAAGGGCTTTAACGGCGCGCGTCCTGGAGACTCCGTCTCCATGAAAACAAAGATGCCAAAATGGAATCACCCGCAAATGAGCTTCTCTAATACCTCGTATGAAATTGATGTCATTGTAATTGCTATTAGTATTATAAACCATGCAATAAACTTTTTTGTTTATCCAACTATATGTTGGCATTTGTAAAATACGACAAATCGCGTCCCGTATTGATTTGATACGGGACCCATCATTTTACCTTTAAATACGGGACGATTCCGTATTTTAAGGGACGGGTCGCAACCCTAGTGGAAGTTGCTAAAGGAAGGTCAATTTGTTGCTAAAAGCTGCTAAATGACATTCTAACCATCCTCTGCTAACTTACTTTCTGGGGGAGTTTGACTCCTAACCCTAAGGTTGTGGGTTCGAGTCTCGGGCCGGCAATACCATGACTGAGGTGCCCTTGAGCAAGGCACCGAACCCCCAACTGCTCCCCGGGCACCGCAGAATAAATGATACCCACTGCTCCGGGTGTGTGTTCACAGTGTGTGTGTGTGCACTTTGGATGGGTTAAATGCAGAGCATGAATTCTGAGTATGGGTCACCATACTTGGCTGTATGTCACATCACGTCACGTAATGTAATTGCACGATGTCATCATTACGTAATTACGACGCAAAATTGTCACTATTCAAATCTCAGCAAAATTATATTATTATAATATTTTATATATGTTAATTTAGATTTGTTCGTTAAAGTAATATAACATAATATAAAAATATAAATAACTGTATTTTTAAATACAACATTGAATTATTGAACACTTACACATTTTTAACAATTAGGGCCTAAAATTTAAGTTTTTTTTTTTTTTTTTTTTTTAATTAGATATTAAACTAGTAAAACTACACATTCTGGGCTGCGTTTTCCAAAAGCTTTGTAAGCCTAAGAAGTTTGTAAAAACGATCGTAAGACTGATCTTCATATTACGGTCTGTTTCCCAAAAGCATCGTTACTTAAGTAGCACTTGAAAATCATCGTAGATGTATGAGTGCTCTGGAGTAATCATAAAGTCCTAAGTGCATCGTAAGAAGACAGATTTATGCAGTCACCTGCAGGACAATCGGCAGATTACGCGTTTAACTTTATTTAAGTGCAATGTGATTATATTATAAAGTTTTGATTGTACTTTATTGCACACTTTATTACTCTTTTTTTTGTATTTTTGTTTTTGTTTTTTATATGAATTCATGAATTAAATAATTAAAACGGGCAGAAAAAATAGAAATACACATCTAAATTGAATGACTGAAGCAAAAAAAAAGAATAAAAGTAGTAATGTAGGAAATATGCTTCAAAGACTGGGAGGAAGAAATCTGTCAATGACTTACTGACGTGCACAAAAAACAACTTATTGGACCCGGAAATAACGTCTCTATATAGATATTATATACTACAATATTTATTTTTGTATAAAGTATATTGTATATTATTATGTAAAGTATAATATTGTAAGTATAACATTCTTTTGCATAGACTAGAAAAGTTTGTTGGCATTAATGGAAGTACATTAGCATGGTTAAATCGTACTTATATGACCGCCATCAATTCGTAGCAGTGTATGAAGAGGTATCATATTGATCACAAGTGCAGTATGGAGTACCTCAAGGCTCAGTACTAGGGCCGTTACTCTTCACGCTTTACATGTTACCCTTGGGAGATATCATCAGGAAACATGGTGTTAGCTTTCACTGTTATGCTGATGATACACAGCTCTATATTTCTTCACAGCCTGGTGAAACAGACCAATTTGAAAAACTAATGGAATGCATAGTCGATATAAAAAACTGGATGACGAGTAATTTTTTTACTGCTAAATTCTGAAAAAACAGAAGTGTTAATTATAAGACCTAAAAACTCTGCATGTAATAACCTAGAATGCTGTCTAAGATTTGATGGCTGCTCTGTCAATTCTTCGTCATCAGTTAGGAACCTAGGTGTGCTATTTGATAGCAATCTTTCCTAAGAAAGCCAAGTTTCTAGCATTTGTAAAACTGCATTTTTCCATCTCAAAAATATATCTAAATTACAGCCTATGCTCTCAAGGTCAAATGCAGAAATGTTAATCCATGCGTTTATGACCTCAAGGTTAGATTATTGTAATGCTTTATTGTTCTGCACGCTTAATAAACAAACTCCAGCTAGTCCAAAATGCAGCAGCTAGAGTTCTTACTAGAACCAGGAAGTATGACCATATTAGCCCGGTTCTGTCAACACTGCACTGGCCCCCTATCAAACATCGTATAGATTTTAAAATCTTGCTTATTACTTATAAAGCCCTGAATGGTTTAGCACCTCAGTATTTGAACAAGCTCTTGTTACATTATAGTCCTCCATGTCCGCTGCGTTCTCAAAACTCGGGCAATTTGATAATACCTAGAATATCAAAATCAACTGCGGGAGGCAGATCCTTTTCCTATTTGGCGCCTAAACTCTGGAATAACCTACTTAATATTGTTCGGGAGGCAGACATATTCTTGCAGTTTAAATCTAGATTAAAGACCCATCTCTTTAACCTGGCTTACACATAACACACTAATACGCTTCTAATATCCAAATCCGTTAAAGGATTTTTAGCTGCATTAATTAGGTAAACCGGAACCGGGAACACTTCCCATAACACCCAATGTATTTGCTACATCGTTAGAAGAATGGCATCTATGCTAATATTAGTCTGTTTCTCTCTTATTCCGAGGTTACTGTATCCACCAGATCCAGTCTGTATCCAGATCAGAGGGTCACCGCAGTCACCCAGATCCAGTACGTATCCAGACCAGATGGTGGATCAGCACCTAGAGAGGGCCTCTACAGCCCTGAAAGACGGCCGAGACCAGGACAACTAGATGAGCCCAGAGACAGATCCCCTGTAAAGACCTTGTCTCAGACGACCACAGGGACAAGACCACAGGAAACAGATGATTCTTGTGTACAATCTGACTTTGCTGCAGCCTAGAATTTAACTGCTGGTTTCGTCTGGCCAGAGGAGAACTAGAGTTTTAGTTCCTTGCCACTGTCGCCTCTGGCTTGCTTAGTTGGGGACACTTCATTTACAGTGATATCGTTGACTTGATTGCAAATGATTGCACAGATACTATTTAAACTGAACTGAGATGAATGATATCACTGAATTCAATGATGAACTGCCTTTAACTGTCATTTTGCATTAATGACACACTGTTTTCCTAATTAATGTTGTTCAGTTGCTTTGACACAATCTTTTTTGTATAAAGCGCTATATAAATAAAGGTGACTTGACTTGACTTGAGGTATAAATGAAATACAATATAATATAGTATAATATAATTGTTATATCCAAGTTGTCTGGAATGCAGAATTAGGTTAACATTTCAATAAACGAGCAAGTACTACAATTACAAGCCATTCTATTAAGTGACATTTCAGCACTTGACAAAAGGAAAGCGACTTCTAAGTAGCACTTGAAGCACCGCTACGCGCAATTGCGTTAAGTCAATTTTTGGGAAACGCACATGAAACAATAATGAACGATCATAAAATGACTCTTAGAAAACGCTCTTAAGCACTAAGATCAATCGTTATCGAGAAACACAGCCCTGAACAATTATAGTTTTAAGCAGTGTATTAGCAGTTAGTTAGTATGCTTCACTCTAAGAAAATATCTGTAAAAATAGGGCACAATCTACTTTGTTAATATGAAGCAATTTTCCATGTTAATTTTTTACAGGTTTTTTACCTGCATTTTAAATTACGCGTTGTATTTTGTGTTTTCGGGTTACAGGGTTACAATGGATTATGGATAATGTATAATGGACAACGGATAATGTCCTGGAAAATTACTAGTACCTTTTCCATTTTTCTAGATATTTTTCTTACAGTGTACTGACTGATCAACAATCGCAGGTACAAGCTACTAACAAGGTGTATCATAAATTAACAACTTAATTCACGTGATATGTGTATGGCTAGGCATCCTTGGTTTCCTCATTTTGTGTATTTAGATGGAAAATGTGTGCCTTTTTTATCATTTGAGTCAATTGTCAAAAGTTGCTAAAAGTTGCCATATAAATTTTAAAAAGGTCTAAATTTGTTGCTAGGTGCTTTTGGAAGAAAATGTTGCTAGGGTAGAGTGAAAAGTTGCTAAATTAAACAACAAAATTGCTAAGTTGGCAACCATCTCCGTTACGTATGTAACCACGGTTCCCTGAATAGGGAACGAGATGCTGCGGTGACATCACCATATGGGAACACCTCTTGGTGTGATGAATGTCTGAAGCCCTGTACCATCCCGCCAATCCTTTTGGCCAAATAGTGCTTGGCACCACCTTACACATGCGTAATAATAGTATACCTGCATGCCACGTGTTATTTCGCTCAGATCTCATGATACTAAGGAAACGCTATCAAGGTACGGACCACCCCAAACTGCAGCATCTCGTTCCCTATTCAGGGAACTGTGGTTACATAAGTAACCGAGATGTTCCCTTTCATAGGTCACTTCAATGCTGCAGTGACGTCACCGTATGGAAACGCTATACCATCACGCCTGATGTACCTGAGATAGCTGGGACCCGAGGAAAGCATCTGCTCAAGCAGAAGAACCCCGGGAGCCATGGGCCGTCCTCACATCCAGGCTGTAAAATTTGACAAAAGTGCTTGGTGAGGACCATCCTGCTGCAGCACATATATCATCCATTTATAAGATTCACTAAGGAAGGCTTGCGATGAAGCCACCACCCCCGTGGTATGAGCTCGAATCCCTAAGGGCGAAGTGAGCCCGCAAGCCCAAAAACAAATGAACAGCTCCCAAAAACCAATGAATAGCTGGTCGGAATCACGCCATTCGGCTGTACGATCAACATAAATCTTCAGCGCCCTCACAGGACAAAGGCTTAGATCTTCTAACCCCGCCTCCATGGGGAGAAAGCTTCCAAGACCACCTGCTGGAAACGAAAAGGATTTGAAGCGACTTTAGGAACATAGTCAGGCCTTGGTCACAGCAAAACTTTCACAAATCCTGGTGCAAAGTCCATACACGAAGGTGAAATAGAAAGAGCTTGTAAATCCCAAACTCTCTTGAGGGAGGATAAAGCTAACTGTAGGACTGTCTTTAGAGTCAGGATTTTTTCAGTCACAGTTTCCAAGGGCTCAAACGGATGTCCTGATAGCCCTTGTAATACAATGGACAGATCCCATGATGGAACTCGTGCAGGGTGGAAAGGCCGCAGCCATCGCTAACCCTGCATAAATCAAGAAAGCAGGGGATGACGGCCCACTGAAACGCCATCTACGTATGCGTGGTTAGCTGCTTGAAGAAACTCCAGTATTGAAGCGACAGGGCAGTAAGCTGGATCCATATTATGAAGTCTACACCAGGTAGTAAACAGTAGCATTTTGAAGGCATATAAGCGTCTTGTAGAAACTGCCCTAGAATTAATTAAAGTCTCGTGGCTTCTGCTGAAAGACCGGGACATATTAACTCACTCCGCTCAAAGGCCATGCCCACAGCCTCCGTAGATCTGGCCATGGGTGCCAGATCATTCCCCGTGCTTGCGACAGCAATAGTTGTTCCACTCTGTCCAACCATATTCTGGATAGCACCGCTGGAATTAGCCGAATTGGAGGAAAGGCATACAAACTGGATCTGGGCCATTCGTGGGCTAGAGCGTCCAGTCCCAGGGGCGATGGGGGCGGATAGGAAGAACCATAGAGGGCAATGCGTAGTCGTGCTCGACGCAAATAAGTCCACTTCCACCTCTCCAAATGCTCGCCATATATAGCTCACCGTCTGGGGGTGCAACCTCCATTCCCCTTCCTCCAGGCTGTCTCGAGAGCAAATCCACTCCGAAGTATAAGTGTCCAGGAACATGAACCGCTCAGATCGACAGAAATCTGTTCTGAGACCATAGAAGGATGTTCCTCTCCAGCCTGCATAGGGGACGAGAGCATAATCCTTCTTGGTGATTCAAATACGACACAACCATTGTGCTGTCCATCCTGATTAACACATGACGGCAATTCAGCAGTCTTGAAAAATATTGGAGAGCTAGAAAGACCGCTAACAGCTCTAATCTGTTATGTGCCACCCTCGCTGTGCCTCTGTCCAAATCCCATGGGCTGGGCGTCCTTGACAAACAGCCCCCCAACCTGTCAATGACGCGTCTGTCAAAAAAAAAAAAAGACCCCTAGTCGAACTCCTTTCCGAAGAAATTCGACCGACGTCCAGGTCTTTATCATCAGAACACACCTCCGTGTCACCAAAATCGTTTGATGCGGATAACAACAGGGTGAAATCCTTTGGCTTTTTGTCCACCATTGAAATAGCAGCATGCTGCCATTAGACCCAAAAGTCTGAGGCACAAACTCACTGTCACTGTGCGATATGAAGTGGCAAAGGCATGCGCGGGGGAGACAACAATCGTGCCCTCATCGTGCGAGAGGCCAGATCTATCTCCAAAAAGGTTACCCGCTGGGAGGGGATCAAAACACTCTTTTGGAGATTTGTGATCTTAATGAGAGTGTGCTTGAGTCTGTGATTGTGCTAATACCAGCCAATCGTCTAGGTAATTAGCACACGAACACCCTGGAGACGCAACAGTGGCAGAACTGCGTCCATGCATTTGGTGAAAGTTAGTGGAGCCAGGGCTAATCCGAAGGGAAGAACACGGTATTGATACACTTTGCCCTCTAAAGTGAATTTGAGGAACTTCCTGTGTCTCTTGATGATCTGAATATGAAAGTATGCATTCTTCAGATCGATCATGACAAACCAGTCATTTGGTTGAATCTGAGACAGAATAGATTTTACCGTCAACATCTTGAATTTGCTCATTCTGAGTGCAAGATTCAAACGGCGTAAATCCAATATTGGTCGTAAGCCGCCATGTTTTTTTTTTTTTTTTTGCACAACAAAATTTTGGCTGTAAAAACTGACTCCTTCTGAGAGGGGTGTACTTCTGCTATAGCCCCTTTTTACAGCAGAGATGACATCTCTTGATGCAGCACTGCGGTTTCTTTTGAACTCACGATCGTGAGAAGAATCCCACGGAAAGGAGGCGGGCCTTTTTGAAACTGAATGGTGTATCTATAACGAATTGTGCATAATACCCATTGCAGAATGGGCAAGCGTTCCCACATGGCTCGAAAAGGCTTTAATTGCCTCAAGACCTCCGTCTGCGGCTGTGATGTCTCCACATGCGTTAGAATTTCTGAGCACGGAAAGCTCGCGGTGTCCGTAAAAACGGGAAATGCATGTGTGACCCTTGGGCCATTCCTCGAACTTTGAAGGCTGAAGTGCGCAGAGTGTCTGAGGGGGCGCTCAGAGTGGTAGCTCAGTCCAATGCTGTTCGATGCGCATTTTGTGGTGAGACAGTCAATGTTAGAGCCTGGGGACTGCAGTGATAAGGTTGGATGTGCATTAGCTGTCCAACAGCGCTCTCTAGTGGAGGGCACAGTCCCCGGCAAACAGCAAAAGGATCAGGAACTACTGTTAGGAGCCTGAGGATAAGATTTTTTTTCTTGCCGTCAAATTCAGGTCCAGCCTTTTTGTTGGTGCTGGTGAGCCGGTGAATAAGCCCTAGGACCCCAATCCTTACGACGGGGTGCCATAGGTGAAGGCTCTTCCTGTGGAGAAGGAAGGAGAGGGTGAGACTTCCAGGCCATGGACGAGTTCGGCGTGAGATGTTCGGCTAGAGTCTCTTCCACCGGCGGCATCGTTGCATAACCGCGGTCCGCCATGTCACCAATGGTGGCGAAATCTGCAGCCGCGGCATTTGTGATGCGCGTTGAATAAGGCTGCTTCCAGGACCTCGAAACCTCCTGGTGGAGGTCTGGGAAGAAGGGCAGCGGCTTACGGGGCTGGGCAGGTGCACGACTAGTTAAGAAACGGTCATCCAGTTTAGATAGAGATTGGGCCTGGGCTGCTCCCAATTCAACCCCAGTTTATCCACCGCACGGGTAACCACATCCAACAGCTCACTGTAGGAAGCATTTCTTCTGTCCGCTCGGAGGGAGAGAACCGCATGTATTGGCCAGAATGTCCTCTGAGTCCAAAGTCGTGGTGGACAAAACATAATTTGTAAAAGCAACGCCACAGAGTTTCTGCTGACTTATTGCACTCGAGTGGGGCAGAGTGAGCAAAGTGGAGAAAACTCCAGCGAAGCACTGTCCTCATTGTCCAGGTCGCACACGTCACCCCAAGCCATCGCATCGGCAACTGCAGAAGCGTTACAGCAGGGCTTGGACACGGGGGCGACCTTAGAGAATATTTCTACTCCCGAGCGCAGAACTTTAGCCGAAGGCTATCACAGTGAGAACATGTAGAGAGGTCGCTAAGCGCCGCCTGCGTGATACAGGCCCAGGCACACAACGTTACACGGCTCCTTACCTTTCCGTGACTTATCGCGTCCACGAAGAGGAGTTGAACACTGCTCGTATAATTGTTGCTGAGAATGCGAGATGCTTTCCTAGGGCACAGAAAATTCGCTTTCCTGAAGGAAAGAAATCTGAGTGAAAAAACGCGCAGCACGCAGGTATACTATGCTTATGCATGCGTAAGGCGGTGTCAAGCGCTATTTGGCCAGTAGGATTGGCGGGATGGTACAGGGCTGCAGACATTCATCACACCAAGAGGTGTTCTCATACGGTGGTGTCACCGCAGCATTGAAGTGACCTATTAAAGGAAAACAGACATTAATGATGCTGATTTCAAACTACAACGCTGCTGATTGACAGTCAAAGCATAGCGTGGTTTTAACCCCCCCAGCTGAACTGGAGGTTTTGATTGGTTTTGCACCCGAGTCAGACCTGTCTGTGATTGGCTGAAGTGCAGGGCTCCACCCCAGAAGTATGAAAAGTGCCCATCAAACACAGGTTCGCTCCGTTTCTCTATCGGCGCCTCCTTTGGCATTTTTTTTTTTTTTGTTTTGTTTTTGTTTTTTTATATATATATATATTTTTGGTGAAAAGTAAATGTAAATGTAATAGTAAATGTAGCGAATTCAAATACTTTCTTTTTATTTTACTCAAGTAAAAGTAAAAATACCACAATTAAATTATACTCAAGAAAGTAGAAAAAAATGTATAAATGTACTCAAGTACTGTAACGAAAGTATTTATAATTAGTTACTTTCCACCTCTAACCAAAGGATATTGATATTGCAGTGTGTGCAAGATTGTAAGCGCACTTTATAATATGAATGACTGTATTTTAATTATAATGCGACATTTAAGAATAGAGCAGCTATGGCTGGGACAGGGTTTAAGTATCACTCAAAGTTTCAACATAATCATGAGTATGTTAAATCAACTTTCTTCTGAGCCAGTCTTTAGATACAGGCCTGTACATTCCAAGATGTTTTCTAAGAATGAAACAATCTAGAATTGTCAAGACATCAACAGCTGGATTCAGCTAATGAAGGATAAAACCAAGGCTGAATTCAAAATGGCAGAAAATCATACTAATATGCTATTTTGAATTATGCACAAGTTTGTGTTTCAATGTATGTAAAAAGGATAATTGAATCAATGAGAATCACTCAGTTGCATAAGCTCCAACTCATGCAAGTCTGGAGAATCGTGAGGGTTAATGAAGGGGGAGGGACTATCTTTAATTAGCTGAAACCTGTAGAGTATTAAAAGACCAAAGGCCAGCATCTCCACACTTTGTGTTGAGCTGTTGAACAATGGCTGGAAGTTGGTGGTTGTTTCAGATTTTGGCAGTTTGTGCTTTCTGTCATGCTGTTCCACAGTGGAGTGATCTGCCTCAGAACCTTCAAGCCCTGATGATCCAGCAAACTGACCAGCAGTTTCAGCCGCAGAAGCCAGCTCAACAAACTAGCCAGCAGTTTCAGCCGCAGAAGCCAGCTCAACAAACTAGCCAGCAGTTTCAGCCGCAGAAGCCAGCTCAACAAACTAGCCCGCAGTTTTGGCCGCAGAAGCCAGCTCAACAAACTAGCCCGCAGTTTTGGCCTCAGAAGCCAGCTCAACAAACTAGCCAGCAGTTTCAGCCGCAGAAGCCAGCTCAACAAACTAGCCAGCAGTTTCAGCCGCAGAAGCCAGCTCAAACTAGCCCGCAGTTTTGGCCGCAGAAGCCAGCTCAACAAACTAGCCAGCAGTTTCAGCCGCAGAAGCCAGCTCAACAAACTAGCCAGCAGTTTCAGCCGCAGAAGCCAGCTCAACAAAACTAGCCAGCAGTTTTTAGCCAGCAGTTTTGCCGCAGCTCAACAAACTAGCCCGCAGCCGCAGAAGCCAGCTCAACAAACTAGCCCCGCAGTTTTGGCCGCAGAAGCCAGCTCAACAAACTAGCCCGCAGTTTTGGCCGCAGAAGCCAGCTCAACAAACTAGCCCGCAGTTTTGGCCGCAGAAGCCAGCTCAACAAACTAGCCCGCAGTTTTGGCTGCAGAAGCCAGCTCAACAAACTAGCCCGCAGTTTTGGCCGCAGAAGCCAGAAGCTCAACAAACTAGCCCGCAGTTTTGGCCGCAGAAGCCAGCTCAACAAACTAGCCCGCAGTTTTTTGGCCGCAGAAGCCAGCTCAACAAACTAGCCAGCAGTTTCAGAAGCCAGTGGTGCAGGCAGAGCCCCTTGATAAATGTGCTGTAGCTGATAATGAGCAGATCAAATGTGGACAACCTGGGATCAGTGGTGCTGAGTGTGAAGCTATCAACTGCTGCTTTAACGGACAGCAGTGTTTCTATGGGAAGGCAGGTAAGCATTCTCAGTCTTCTGTTCATGTTAAATTGATTCTCAGAATTAACCTGCTCTTGTACCTTGTTCTAGTGACTGTCCAGTGTATTAGAGATGGTCAGTTTGTGGTAGTGGTGGCTAGAGATGTTACTTTGCCACGACTGAGTCTGGATTCGGTACGTCTACTGGGTGGAAATGACCCACCTTGTGCTCCTGTGGCGTCCACACCTTCCTTTGCAATATACCAGTTCCCTGTGACTGCATGCGGCACGAGTGTGATGGTGAGCAGCTGCTTCTGGTTTTATTCTGCACTGCTTATGATGGACTGGATGCTGACACTGTTCCTATTCACAGGAGGACAGTGGATATGTGGTGTATGAAAACAGAATGACCTCATCGTATGAAGTGGGGATTGGACCATATGGTTCCATCACAAGGGACAGTCATTTTGAGTAGGTGATCTATGACATGGTGTGAACGTTAATCCCTGATAAATGCTACAAGCTCACCGTCTGTTGTCCAGGTTTCTCTTCCAGTGTAGGTACTCTGGAACTTCTGTGGAAGCTCTAGTTGTGGAGGTCAACTCTATTCCTCCACCTCCACCAGTAGCTGCTCCTGGACCTCTCAGGGTGGAGCTCAGACTGGCCAATGGCCAATGTGTCACCAAAGGCTGTGCTGAAGGTAAGGTCTCGTCCAGTCTTCCTAAAGCCTTTCAAACTTGAGTCTGTTAAACCCCAGTGTTCATCCTCAGGGGATGAGGCCTACACGTCCTACTACAGTGATACTGATTATCCCGTCACAAAAGTCCTGCGGGAGCCTCTGTATGTTGAGGTGCGCATTATAGAGAGGACTGACCCCAACATTGCCCTGATGCTGGGACATTGTTGGGCAACTTCAACCCCCAGTCCACTCGGTCTCCCCCAGTGGGACCTTCTGATCAATGGGTGAGTGTACAGCCAACCTTTATCCAGTTAGTCTGCTGGGAGACACTTTCTAACCTTCACCTTTGTCTTCAGATGCCCTTACCAGGATGACCGTTACCTGACCACACTGGTTCCAGTGACCGGATCATCTGGTCTTCAGTTCCCAACCCACTACAAGCGCTTTGTTGTGAAGATGTTCACATTTGTAGATCCAGCCTCACTGGCTGCTCTGCAGGAAACTGTATGCCCTCTTTTACTTCCACAATTTTACTACTTGTGGATTCTGTGACTTGAGCCTCTTTCTTCCCTGTCAGATCTTCATCCACTGCAGTACAGAAGTGTGCCATCCATCATCTGGCTCTTGTGAGCAAAGCTGCGCCAGGAAACGTGAGTTCTTGCTTTCTCTTGACAATGGAACGGTGCTTTAAGTGCGTTCTCACTTCTAAAATTTCTCTTTCAGGTAGAGACACTACTATCAAGGCTGTCTCTGAGCAGACTGTGGTTTCTAGTGGAGAAGTTACTCTGGTCATGTAAATCTAGTTTTAAATAAACTTTACAGAACCCTGAGGTATCTTTGTCTGGTGTGTTGGTTCTGCAGAATCTGGCATTATGCCTCTTCCCAGTTTTTATCCCACACTATTAAACCAAGGTTCCACAACCTTTTGTTAGGTCATGGATTCTGAGTCCAGGCTTCTGTACAAGCCATTGCCTTTATCCATCCTCCATTTTTTAACCGGGGGAGCACAATGTTTAATTAAGGGTTAATCTAACTTATTAATGCTGGGGTGTCCAAATCAATTGCTGGAGGGCCAGAGCTCTGCAGAGTTCCAACAAGCATACCATAGAGTTTTCAAATAAGCCTAAAGGACTTAATTGGATTGGGTGTATAATTAGGGTTGAATCTAAACTCTGCAGGGCTCTGGCCCTCCAGGAATTGAGTTTGACACCCCTGGCTTAACAGAACATTTATCCCATCCAAGTGGGCATATGTTTTGCTCAGGCGCAATTGCTACAATCATTTATTGCAAAATCAAACCACACCAGAAAAAATATCCAAACACCCTCAACCACTACGCTACAACTTCACCCCAACCTCTAAAATCATTTATAAAAACATCAAACTACACGAGAAAAAATAAGACTCCGCCACCACAACTTGTAGGGATTGAATGAACCGTGCTCTTCCACTTATAAAGTAACTTGGAAGAGTTAAATGCAGAGGACAATTTTCAAGTATGGATTCCCGTACTTTGCCTTTGCTGTCAGGTGAAAGCGTTGGTTTCTAGAAATTTTTTATTTAACCAAATAACCATTTCCTTCCCACTTCAGACAAAAGTGATTGTGGCAATTAAAAAATTCCTTAGCATGTTTAGCTGAGAGAAACCTGGTAGAGCCAATCTTTCTGACAAAAAACAAATTACAATACATGTGTATTTCAATAAATGTGAGGCATTTTATTTCTTCGTGAGTGAAGGGCTAACCCGCACCCTGGCAAATAAAATTTGGGGCTATACCGAAGGCAGCAGTAGTGGAAAGAGTACTAAGAAATTGAACTGAGTAAATTTGTTTTATTGCCTCTTATTACCACAAACTTGACACTTACCACTGAGAAATGTCCTGCTCCAATTGTGCTTGCGACTCAGTCTCTTGTCCATCAGCCACTTTAACCATTTCATCATCAGACTACGGCTTGCACTGGTAAGGTACAATCGATACCATCTTATCAGTGTATTCACAAATCTCCAGGGCCGTCATGGTAATGGGTGTTTCGTTTCTGACGCGCTGTATGTGGAAGACCAGTCCAGTACCAATCTCTATGGCTCTAGACCAATCACAAAGGATTGTGCCATCTGACCAATCACAGCAGTGAGGGCTCACGGAAAGGAGGGGTTAAGAGAGACTGATTCTTTAATCTGCTTTGTACGAGTCGTTTACGAATCTTTTAGAAATTAGTTAAAATTAAATCTATTTTTTGAGAAAACTAACGCGTTTAACGCGTTTTTTGACCTTGCATGCATGTAAACCTGTTTTAGGAGATTAAAACAATATTAGCAACCTTAAAAATGGCATAATGGGGAACTTCAAGGTGGGGAATCGTCTACTTGTCATAGAATTAAAATTTTGAGTTCCTCTTATTGATTCCTTTGTGTGCATTTTAATATGACTTTAAACCATACAAGCACAAGAAGACTTGTCCACTGTTTTCTGTACTGCATACATAAATAAGGGGGACAGAAATGTACCAACCCGATTCCAAAAAAGTTGCAACACTGTACAAATTGTGAATAAAAACAGGATGCAATGATGTGGAAGTTTCCAATTTCAATATTTTATTCAGAATACAACATAGATGACATATCAAATGTTTAAACTGAGAAAAATGTATAATTTTAAGGGAAAAATAAGTTGATTTTAAATTTCATGGCATCGACACATCTCAAAAAAGTTGTGACAGGCCATGTTTACCACTGTGTGGCATGTTTACCATGGTGAAAGATCTGGACTGCAGGCTGGCCATTTCAGTACCCGGATCCTTCTTCTACGCAGCCATGATGCTGTAATTGATGCAGTATGTGGTCTGGCATTGTCATGTTGGAAAATGCGAGGTCTTCCCTGAAAGTGACGACATCTGGATGGGAGCATATGTTGTTCTAGAACTTGGATATACCTTTCAGCATTGATGGTGCCTTTCCAGATGTGTAAACTGCCCATGCCACACGCAACCCCATACCATGCAGGCTTCTGAACTGAGCGCTGATAAAAACTTGGGTTGTCCTTGTCCTCTTTATTCCGGATGACATGGCATCCCAGTTTTCCAAAGAGAACTTCAAATTTTGATTTGTCTGACCACAGATCAGTTTTCCACTTTGCCACAGTCCATTTTCAATAAGCCTTGTCCCAGAGAAAATGCCTGCACTTCTGGATCATGTTTAGATATGGCTTCTTTTTTGACCTATAGATTTTTGGCCGGCAACGTCGAATGGCACGGTGGATTGTGTTCACTGACAATGTTTTCTGGAAGTATTCCTGAGCCCATGTTGTGATTTCCATTACAGTAGCATTCCTGTATGTGATGCAGTGCCGTCTAAGGGCCCGAAGATCACGGGCATCCAGTATGGTTTTCCAGCCTTGAGCCTTACGCACAGAGATTGTTCCAAATTCTCTGAATCTTTGGATGATATTATGCACTGTAGAATATGATAACTTCAAACTCTTTGCAATTTTTCTCTGAGAAACTCCTTTCTGATATTGCTCCACTATTTTTGGCCGCAGCATTGGGGGAATTGGTGATCCTCTGCCCATCTTGACTTCTGAGAGACACTGCCACTCTGAGAGTGCTCTTTTTATACCCAATCATGTTGCCAATTGACCTAATAAGTTGCAAATTGGTCCTCCAGCTGTTCCTTATATGTACATTTAACTTTTGCAGCCTCTTATTGCTACCTGTCCCAACTTTTTTGGAATGTGTAGCTCTCATGAAATCCAAAATGATCCAAATATTTGGCATGACATTTTAAAATGTCTCACTTTCAACATTTGATATGTCATCCATATTTTATTGTGAATAAAATATAAGCTTTTGAGATTTGTAAATTATTCCATTCCTTATTTACTCACAATTTGTACAGTGTCCCAACTTTTTCGGAATCGGGTTTGTAAAAAAAAAAAGAACAACTTTTGACTGGTCTAATTCTTTAATATTCTATAGTATTCTATAATATTTTTTTTCCCTGTGTTTTCCTAATGATAATTTTAGGATTGGCTTATACAAACACATACGGCAGAATAGTTTCTATATTGTAATAAATGTTAACTATACGGTTAAAGAACGCGATTTTTACCATTTAACTGTGTGCATGTATTTAAGACACTTACATTGTTCTTGCTCCATCCATGCAATAATTCTATCAACCGAGTTTTCTGTTTACTTATACTGCTGTGTGCTCTGGTAATATCAATGGTATGACCCTTTTCAGGAGCTGACAAAATTACTAAAAAAAAACAAAAAAAATCACACATTCACTTCAATACTGAAATGCTAATCAGTGTTGCCAACTATTTTTCAGTGGAAGTTGCTAAAGGAAGGTCAATTTGTTGCTAAAAGCTGCTAAATGACATTCTAACCATCCTCTGCTAACTTACTTTCTGGGAGAGTTTGACTCCTAACCCTAAGGTTGTGGGTTCGAGTCTCGGGCCGGCAATCCACGACTCAGGTGCCCTTGAGCAAGGCACCGAACCCCCAATTGATCCCCGGGTGCCGCAGCATAAATGGCTGCCCACTGCTCCGGGTGTGTGTTCACAGTGTGTGTGCACTTTGGATGGGTTAAATGCAGAGCATGAATTCTGAGTATGGGTCACCATACTTGGCTGTATGTCACATCACGTCACATAATGTAATTGCACGATGACATCATTACGTAATTACGACACAAAATTGTCACTATTCAAATCTCAGCAAAATTATATTATTATAATATTTTATATGTTAATTTAGATTTGTTCGTTAAAGTAATATAACAAAATATAAAAATATAAATAACTGTATTTTTAAATACAACATTGAATTATTGAACACTTATACATTTTTAACAATTAGGGCCTAAAAAGGTTTTTTTTTTTTAATTAGATATTAAACTAGTAAAACTACACATTCTGGGCTAGGTTTTCCAAAAGCTTTGTAAGCCTAATAAGTTTGTAAAAACGATCGTATGACTGATCTTAATATTACGGTCTGTTTCCCAAAAGCATCGTTACTTAAGTAGCACTTGAAAATCATCGTAGCTGTACGAGAGCTCTGGAGTAATCGTAAAGTCCTAAGTGCATTGTAAGAAGACAGATTAATGCGGTCACCTGCAGGACAATCTGCAGATAACACGTTTAACTTTATTCAAGTGCAATGTGATTATATTATAAAGTTTTGATTGTACTTTATTGCACACTTTATTTGTTTTTGTTTTTTGTTTTGTTTTTTATATGAATTTATAAATGAAAAAAATTAAAAAGGGCAGAAAAAACAGAAATACACATCTAAATTGAATGACTGAAGCAAAAAAAAAAAAAAAAAAAAGAAAGGATAAAAGTAGTAATGTAGGAAATATGCTTCAAAAACTGGGAGGAAAAAAAATCTGTCAATGACTTACTGATGTGCACAAAAACCAATTTATTGGACCTGGAAATAACGTCTCTATATAGATATTATATACTATAATATATATTTTTGTATAACGTATATTGTATATAATTATGTAAAGTATAATATACGTATAAATGTAATATAATATAATATAGTATAATATAATTGTTATATCCTGGAACGCAGCATTAGATTAACATTTCAATAAACTAGCGTTTATTACAACGCTAGGTTAATTACAAGCCATTCTATTAGGTGCACTTGAAGCACCGCTACGCGCGATTGCGTTAAGTGCATTTTTGGAAATCGCACGTGAAACAATAACGAACGATTGTAAAATGACTCATAGAAAATGCTCTTAAGTGCTATGATCAATCTTTGTCGAGAAACACAGCCCAGAACAATTATAGTTTTAAGCAGTGTATTAGCAGTTAGTCAGTATGCTACACTCCAAGAAAATATCTGTAAAAAATAGGCCACAGTCTACTTTGTTAATATGAAGCAATTTTCCATGTTAATTTTTCACAGGTTTTTTTTACCTGCATTTTAAATTACGCGTTGTATTTTGTGTTTACGGGTTACAGGGTTACAATGGATTATGGATAATGAATAATGGATAACTGATAATGTCCTGGAAAATTACTAGTACCTTTTCCATTTTTCTAGATATTTTTCTTACAGTGTACTAACTGATCAAAAATCGCAGGTACAAGCTACTAACAAGGTGTATCATAAATTAACAGTTATTAAATTATTAAATTATTATTATTAAATTGAGCAATTGCTAATAGCAGCTAACTTAATTCACGTGATATGTGTACTGCTAGGCATCTTTGGTTTCCTCATTTTGTGTAATTTAGATGGAAAATGTGTCTTTTTTATTGTTTCAGTCACTTGTCAAAAGTTGCCAAATAAATTTTAAAAATAGCTCAATTTGTTGCTAGGTGCTTTTGGAAGAAAATTTTGCTAGGGTAGTGTGAAAAGTTGCTAAATTTAGCAACAAAATTGCTATGTTGCCAACACTGTGGTTCTTTCTGTATAGGTTGATTGACAGATGTCTCGTCCAGTCAGCGGTGAGTAATCCCAAACCAGTGGCGCTGTCTCAAACTATACCTACCTCTTCCGGTTTGTCTGATTTGTCATTGTGTTTTCTGATTTATAATTTTGTTTCCGAATTTGTCATTGTGTTTTCTGACTTGTTATTTTGTTTTTTAGGTTTGCATTTGTAATTTATTGTTTTGTTTTCAGAATTGTAATGTTTTGCCCTTCTCGGCCACCGTAGATAGGCCTATAACTGACTTTTTTCCTCACATTTCTGATTTTACAATTCAGATTTCTTTCCTCTGAGTTCCTTTTTTTTTTTTCTTTGTTGGTTTTTTCAATTCTGGTGTTTTTTTCCCCCACCACATTAAAAATATGAGACTTTTTTTCACAATTCAAATGCATGAGATGCTTGACGTGTATGATTTTGTGGACCGCCCCATATCGGTAACCAGGGAATGACGTCACCAGTGTTTTAGTTTCGTAGCGCAGTGCGCATGCGCAAAACGTTCTCTAGTCGCGAGACGCAACGGGTGTTGAATGCGTTACAGCGCGGCCGTTTGACCACATGTTATCAACCGCATAAAACTTCGAAGAAGTTGTGAAAATATCCGCCGTTTAAACCCAGTTTCATGGAAGACTCTGGTAAGTATTCTTCCCGCCGTAGATTTCCCGCGATTCGCGTGCGTTTGTTTCTAGAAAACTCTGAGGTAAACGAGCGGCGTCGGTTTGCTAGCAGTTTAGCTAGCGTGTGGAGAGACCAGGCCAAAACCAGACCGTTTTCATAGTTTAATAACATGTTGTGCTGGTTTTGAAACTAATTCGCCTTTGAAATGCCACTGAGCGCGTTTTAACGCGTGTTTTGATTGTTACTCGCGTACGTGCGCAAACTAACTTCGACGAATCATCGTGTGTCGTTTGACCAGGAAACGCGACACTAACATTTCACATTACTGTTAATAAATCCTCCGTCCAAGAGTGTTCTCCGTGGGCACATGTAAAGCATTTCTAAGTGGTTTGTACGGAGTTTCTTAAAACTGACCGAAACTGTCTTTAACAGTCAGTGCAAAGCTTAAAAACATATGCAAATTAGCCGTAATAATATGTATCATCACAGCTTTTTCTGTGGCGTCTGTTATATCACAGCGTCTTGTTTATGGTTAAATAGCCTAGGCCTCCAGCAAATTAAGATATTAAATCAGAGCAGAATTTCTGGAATTCATAAAGTCGTGGCATTAAATGTGGGAAATGTAAAAAAAAAAAAAAAAAAAATCGTCGTCTTCAGCATTTTGCGTTGTTTTCCAATACAAACATTCTAAATATTCTCAAATCAAGATACATTTACTGGAGATGGAAAATTAACATATGAAGTTCATTACAAGGGTGTTTGTGATCGTACAAGGATAAATAAATAAAAAACAGGTTATTTCAAGTTTTGCATAGACTAGTATTTTCTTTACTAAAAAAACTAATTCTAAAGGTATTATTTAATATATTTTAGGTGTGAGATGTGGGAAGAGAGAGAGGGCAAACATTTTGTGTTTTAGGTCAGCATTGTCGTCTAATCAGCCAATATTGTCTTTAAAAGCCTGCATAGCACTTAATCATTTACAGCATGGGATCTTGACCAAATATTCACATTTTTGTATTTTTTTTTTATTCATAGTAAGATGGCAGTGATGCACAAAGGGAGTAGGTTATATAAAACTAGAAACTAATTTGCAAGCATGCAAAAAATTTTTAAAAAAAAGTTTCTTGTGTGCATGTAAAAGTATGGAATATGTGTAGGAACCCTGCTAGTCACGATGCTGCTTGGTTTCATATTGCCAGTAGAACTATAAAGGAACAATCACGTTATCTTCAGGCTTACAGATGTGTTTGTTTCAGGTGAGCCCATGACCGGGATGTTGGACACGAATGCCCCTGAGAACGGGGACGCTCCTGCTATGGAGGGCACAGACCCGAGCGCGACCGACTGGACGGCTCCTCCACAGGCTCCTCTCACGGATCCGGAAAGCCACGAGTACGAGCAGATCCAGCAGCCGTCTGCATTAGAACAATACCAGCTGTACTCCATGGAGCACCTGAAGTCTGCAGCGGAGAACATCGACCACACAGCCACTCCTCCAGACGCCGGTGCGGACAGCCTCGGGCAGCAGACGGAGTCTAACGGACAGCAGGACGAGGCGAAGCCGGCCGGAGCACACGACTCGGAGAGCCCTTCCAATATGGAGCTGGAAGACGCTCCCAAAGAAACGGCAGAAGTGGTGGAATCAGCAGCAGATGCAGCCGCCACGCAAGAACCTGCGCTTCCTGCAGATTACGAGCGGCTCTTTAAAGTTGTGGAGGATAATCCTGAAGACTTCAACGGCTGGGTCTACCTTCTGCAGTATGTTGAACAGGAGGTGAGTGTTTTTAACACTGAAGCATTGCATATACAGTGCAGACGTTCATCATTCGCTAAAACTCACTTAGAGAGTTTAGTATAATTTGTTTTTGATGTGCGTTAAGGAATTTATTCTGTAAAAGTGTTTCCATCAGTTTGTGCGTATGTTTTCTTACCGGATAAGACATTTATCCTACTTGAGTACATTGTGTGCATTTTTAGAGTTTATGCACATCTTGGCATTTCCATCCAGTGGTTCTTATTTTTTTGATGCGATATCCCAAAATGCATATTGAAATGGTGGATGGAATCATAGCTATTGGCTTATGAGCTTTTCTTTGGTTTCAGAACCACCTGGAGGCTTCAAGGAAGGCGTTTGATGCCTTTTTCCTGCACTACCCCTACTGTTACGGCTACTGGAAGAAGTATGCAGACATCGAGAAGAAGCACGGCTACATACACATGGCCGATGAGGTGAGTCGAGATGACTTGCGGACGAAAGTCGTGAGAATAATACGTTGTTGTTGTTATCATGAAGTCATGAAAATGTGCTGGTAAGAGGTGCCAAGAGTTTTTAAAATGGGCAAAACCAATGATAATCAGTTTCTTTTAAGTCACCAAAACAGAGTCAAATAAGCAAAACTCATGCAAAGGATAAATTTTGTTGTCGCAATCAGGCAAAACTCACGAGAGTTGTATATTTTTGTTGTTAAGTCACAAAAACATTCAAATTTAGTTTTTAAAGCTAACAAAAATGATTGAAACAGGCTAAACAAAAAGGATGATTCTCATGAGTTAAGTTACTGAAACACATTAAAATAGGCAAAACTAATGAGAATCAAAGATTTTTTTTTGTTAAAAGTTGCCAAAAACATCTTAAAATAGACTAACTCTGGGAGAATCATCCATTTTTGTTGTCATGAAGTCTCAAAAAAATGGCCTTTAATACAATTTCTTCAATTCTAGTTTATTTGTGTAGCGCTTTTCTCAATGCAAATTGTTGTGAAGCAGCTTTACAGAAAATTAAAGTTCTACAGTATATTTAGTAATAGCTTATCAATGTACAGTAAAAAAAAAAATCATGCAGTTAATGTCATGTAAAAAAAAATAAACCAGGCGGTCAACGCTATTAACAGCAATGATTATATATGCAAAATTTGGTATTTATTTTTTTCTTGTTTTTTTTTTGTGATTTTTGGAGTGACATCTGACATGTTTTCATGAGATTCACGCTTTAAAGTTTTCTACTCGCCATTTGTTTTGTTAAAAAGCATCACAGAGATGAATGGATGTGAATCTGTTTTCCTCACACAGGTTTACCGTCGAGGTCTGCAGGCTATTCCGCTCAGCGTCGACCTGTGGCTGCATTATATCACTTTCCTGCGAGAAAACCAAGACACTAGTGACGGAGAGGCTGAAAACCGCATCAGAGCGTGAGTGGGGCTGTTAGTAACCTCAGAAATACAATGATTAAATTAATTACGAGTGCCGCAAGTTCAGTCAAAACACTACGCTGTTCTACAGGATTCAGTTTACAGTTGATGAATATTGTGCATTTATACCAATAGGTTGCTTATGATCAACATTTTTATGACATTGTTAAATAGTTGAGATGCATATTTTATCTTCCTCGGGACTCAAAACAAGAGTCTTGGTTTATTTAGGTCTGTGTTTTTATTTAAAAGTTATCCATGCATGAGATCTTTTTTTCTGGTTAATATTGGTGTTTTGGTTACTCGAACTATCTGGGATTTAATTCGATGTCTCAGGAAAGAATTGCTAAAACTTAAATTTAACACACTATGTAATAAAAATGGCCTTTTGTTATTATCATATCAGCAAAATCCAACATTGTTCAACCTCTAATATGAGTTTATATTTTACATTTATGCTTTAAGCAGATGCTTTTATCCAAAGTGACTTACAAAAGAGAAATGAAACAGATTGTCAAAGACCAAACTAAATTTCACGCCAGGCGTATCAGAAGCAATCGTGTGTTCATCTATTAGTACATTATACCACTTTCAGTAAGTATGTGGGTCAAAGACGTTAAGATTAGATATTTTTTTTAGGGTTCATAGGTTTGTTTTGCCTTAATTCTATTTGTGCATGTCCTAAAAGTCCTTAATTTGTTATTAAAGTTACAAATACTTGGATTACATGACTCGCTTGTGTTCTTTCAGGTCCTATGAGCACGCCGTTCTGGCCTGTGGCACAGATTTCCGCTCTGACCGTCTGTGGGAGGCTTTCATCGCATGGGAGACTGAGCAGGGCAAGCTGGCCAACGTGACGGCCGTCTACGACCGCATCCTCTGTATTCCCACCCAGCTGTACTCACAGCACTTCCAGAAGTGAGCAGCACTTCAGATATCCGCAGGGCTCTAGCATTAAACACTTTGTTTTTTTTAACTTAAAGCATATATTGTGATAAAACCATGTACCGTGACAAAAGCCTCAATGACTATTGTGAAAATTTGATACTGTTACATATCTAATGTACATACAATTTAATAGGACTATAAATATTCCATAAATAGCCTATTAAATAGAGTCTGGAGCAAAATTATTTAAAAGTAATGTGTGCTATATTTTGATTAAATAACTGTGCTTATAAATTCCTTATATCTCATATTAAGCTAAAACACAATTCTGAAAAAATTTGCATAGTGCCTCTAAATATTTTTTAATGCGCTGCTTAATTTTTCAACTTGGGAGCTAGAGTTGGAATCAAAAATAAATTCCAGAATTGGATACTCTTTTTAATCTCTCTCTCTCTCTTTTTTTTTTTTTTTTTTTAGCTGGCGAAAAGCAGCTGTTAAAAATGTTTGTGTCTTTTATTTTAAGATAAAACATCATCACTTTTTTTTTTAGGTTCAAAGAGCACGTCCAGAGCAACAACCCCAAGCACTTCCTGTCTGAGGAGGAGTTCGTGCAGCTGAGAGTGGAGCTGGCTAACGCTAACAAGCCCAGCGGAGACGACGCTCCGGGCGAGGAGCTCCCGCCGGGTACGGAGGACCTGCCGGATCCCGCCAAGGTAAGAGCGCCGTCTTTCAACCGCGGGCTTCAAAACATGGCAGAGGTAGGGTAAGGGCGTCTGATCCTGGACACGTGTGCAGGTTTGAAGAGGTGTCTTTCCGTTAGCAGCCAATGAAAACCTGAGGGTCCAGGTTGACATCCAATCACGGACTTGGGCTAAAAGTGGGACGGGCTCGTGACGAAATGCCACCGTCCCAGCACCGGCCAGAGCTGATTCACTGGGTGTGCAAACCGTACTGTTTCTGTCAAACTCATGGTGACGTAGACCTTTTGCGTAGCTGGACATCAGACGAGATAAAATGTTTGCTCCTTCGATGCGATGCTCAGGACGCTGTGTTTCGTCCCCCAGAGAGTGACGGAGATCGAGAACATGAGGCACAAGGTGATCGAGACGCGCCAGGAAGTGTTCAACCACAACGAGCATGAAGTCAGCAAGCGCTGGGCCTTCGAGGAAGGGGTGAGTGTTTCTGAAGGACTTACATAATAAAAGATCTGTGGGGTATTTTGAGCTGAAACTTCAGACGCATTCTGGGACACCTGAGACTTATTACATACTTTCAAAAGAGGCGTAATATGTGTCCTTTAAACAGTTTAAATCACATTTAAATATAAACGCAGGAATCGTTACGCAGAATTGAAACGTACGTGTCTTATCGAATACCCAGTTCTTGGAAATTTGGAACCAGTTCTAAAATCGACCCGATTTTCGATACCCAACCCTATATATAGTGCATATATTTAGCAAAATGCCCCTCTACAGTTTATTTTTCTATCTGACTGAGTTTATAGTCAATGAATATGTTTTTTTTTAGGTAAATGTGACGGTACGTGACATTGTTTACAACCCGTTATATTGACTGATTGAGCGATTACACGAGACAGAGTACGGATTGTTTAGTTGTACTCTTTTAACTTACCTTCAGATGTTTATTCATGTTTATTTTGTGCTATAACTAGTATTAAAGTGGAGGAGATGATCAGTTCACATTAAACAGCGCCAAAACTGCATTTAATGTTTCAATACTGCAATACAACGGACAGAATTTGAATTCTGAGACTTTGTTTCATATTAAAAGTACCAAAGCACAATGCTTATTGTGTGATATTGGATGGGAGGTGCGCTTCAATGTTCCATCTATTAACTAAAAACAGGCTAGATGTATCGATTTTTGGGAGTTAAGATATCGTTTTGTAAAAATGAGAATCGACCCAGCCCTACTGTTAGCTGTGTTCATGTCCCAGACTGCCGCACGTTCGTCCTGTTAACGAACGCCGATTCCCCTCCGCAGATAAAGCGGCCATACTTCCACGTCAAAGCCTTGGAGAAGACCCAGCTGAACAACTGGAGGGAGTACCTGGACTTCGAGCTGGAGAACGGGACGCCGGAGCGCGTGGTGGTTCTGTTCGAGCGCTGCCTGATCGCCTGCGCGCTCTACGAGGAGTTCTGGATCAAGGTAGTTACACGCTGCTGCCGCCCGCGCCTCACGCCCTCTCTCCACCCTTTGACCTCCCTCATCACTTCCACAGTAACACTTGCTGCACTCTTTGTGTGTAACGTTGATATTTGACTGTATCTGTTATATTAGGGGATGGCCTGCTTGCCACACAAGATTTTGACCGCAGCATTTGCCAACTACGTTGCACCTCTCCGTCTCCTTCTACCTTACAGAAACTTATCTTATTGGTTCAATGAAGGTGCTGATGGGTTTAAAACAGAAATTCTCAAAACGATCTTGTCAATGGAAATTCAGCAGTGCGGGGATGTGAGACGAAAGCTCAATTTTTATGTGCTCCTTTCCCTCTTCTTCTTCTGTTATCTCTCTCTCTGTCGCTCTCTCTCTCTGTCTGTCTCTTGTTCTGTGAAGTACGCCAAGTATCTGGAGAGCTACAGCGTCGAAGGCGTCCGGCACATCTTCAAGAAGGCCTGCACCATCCACCTGCCCAAGAAACCCACCGTTCACCTGCTCTGGGCCGCGTTTGAGGAGCAGCAAGGTAAAATATCAGATATGCTGTCCGATGGAAGGATGCTTGGTTTCTCCTGGAGCATCGGTGAGCGTCTGAACCTTCTGTAATAGTTGTGTATGAGTCCCTCAGTTGTCCTCAGTGTGAAAAGATCAAAATCACACAGTCATTGCTGGAAAGGGTTCAAATGCACAAAAATGCTGCAAAACCATGGAATTTGTGGGAGCTGAAGGGTTTTTCTGAAGAACAGCAGACAGTTTAACTGTTCAGAACACACAAGGGACTCGTGAACAACTCACTAAACACAAAACATTCAGGTTCAGGATCATTCAGGTGACAACACAGTGTTAAGAATCAAGGGGGTGAAAACTTTTGAACAGGGTCATTTTTATAAATCCAACTATTAACATCTTTTACGTGAAATTTTTTATTCAGGTCCGTTCTAAATAAACTATAACATGCATCTTGTATGATCCCTTTGATTTTTGCTAACAATTAACACTGCAGATTCTGAAAGGGGGATGTAAACTTTTGACCTCAACTTTATAAAGAGCTAGATGATAATATAGTTATAGTTTGTGTTTTGATTTGCTGTAAAGCGCATTGTTTCATGTCAGTGTACTGTATTTGGGTCAAAGACATTAAGATGTGTGCATCAAAAGTGATTTTATGTCCATAGAAAACACATTAAATATAAGTGAAGTGTCTGCTTTTAAGGTTTCAAATAAGTTTTTGGAGGATAAAATGTCAACATTTGGTTGAATTAATGTAACATTGTCATTCAGTGTAATACAGTATTTGTTAAAATTCAATGACATGCTTATTCATGATTGTACATATTAAAATATATAAGAAAAAGGGAGCATATTAAATAGAAAATAGAAAATTATTACTGACAAATGGGCAAAACCTAGGATAGTAGCAAATTTAAAAAAATGTAAAATGACAACTAATTAGTATTTGGGGTAATTAGTCTTTTAATATGTCATAAATTGATTTTTGTTGTAAATATGCCTGACGAGATTATTACACTGAATGACTTTTTAATGGGTGTCTTCTGTAAATCAAGGGACAATGTGTGATATTTATTGCTCCGAAAAACAAAAATAAAATTGCAATTAAATAAATTAAACGGAAAACTTTACAAAAAAAATAGGGAAAAACAACAACAATTTAAATAGTTTTTATGCTTAAACTCTTGTGTTTTTGACATTGTCCCTACAGGCAACGTCGAGGAGGCGCGGCAGATCTTGAAGGCGATGGAGGAGGCTGTTCCTGACCTGGCCTTGGTGAGGCTGAGGAGGGTGAGTCTGGAGCGTCGTCATGGAAACATGGATGAAGCGGAGGCCCTGCTGAGGGACGGCATCACCAACGGGAAGAACAGCAGCGAGTCGTCCTTCTACGCGGTGAAACTGGCCCGACAGCTGGTCAAAGTGCAGAAAATCCTGCTGGAGGCCGTCGAAAAGGATGAGGTACAGATTAACTTTCACTAAATGAACATAAAAGTTACAGATATTCACTTTTAATAATTATAATAAATAATAAAAACATTTTAGATATTTAGATATTTTATCAAAAAATGTATTAAATATTCAATTGTTTTATTAATTTATGTATCATTAAATATATAAAATATCGTATTTATATATTTCTTATCTATATGTATATGTACGTATGTGTATGTATGTATGTCCCTGCAGCACAGAAGCAGTCATAAGTAGCACAGGTATATTTGTAGCAATAGACAACAATACATAGATTTTTCTTTTACCGGTATGCCAAAAATCATTAGGATATTAACTAAAGATCATGTTCCATGAAGATATTTTGTTAATTGTAAAAAAAAATAAATAAACTAAAATTTATTTTTGATTAGTAATATGCATTAAGAACTTCATTTGAACAACTTTAAAGATGATTTTCTCAATATTTAGATTTTTTTGCTCCCTCAGATTCCAGATTTTCAAAAAAAAAAAAAAAAAACGACCCTTATGACTGGTTTATTAAAACATGTAAAACCATATATATATATTTTTTTTTTTTTTGTGGCGTTGAAATCCTATACCTTAATTGGTGTTCATGGTCAATTTTGAACTCTCAAAATGCATTAGATGGAATAACTTAACTTGATGTAAAATATTTTCATTTTCTTTTTTCTTTTTTTTTTTTAAATATCACACTTAATACTGCACCGTGGACTTCATATCGTGATGTTATCGTATCGTGAGTTTTTGATGCCATTACATCCCTGTTTTCATGTGATGTGAAGAGTTAGTTTGAAATTATTTAAATTAAATCACAGAAATGAATTGAGCTCTAGCAGTTGTCATTTCATGCTTCAGTTTTTTATTTTTTATTTATTTGTGCTGTTTTTCTGCCTGCAGACGAACCCGAAGCTGTACCTGAACCTGCTGGAGCTGGAGTACAGCAGCGATGTGCAGCAGAACGAGGCTGAGATCATGGCCTGCTTCGACCGAGCTCTGAGCAGCACGATGTCCCTGGAGCAGCGCCTCATCTTCTCCCAGCGCAAGCTCGACTTCCTGGAGGACTTCGGCAGCGACGTCAACGTGTGAGTTAGGAAACTCCGAGAGAGACAGAGCGCTCGCTTCCTGTTTTTGATGTTTTTCTGCGATGTATAAAAAAAAAAAAAACTCACATTTTGATGTTTTTCTGCGATGTATACATACTGTGATATGAAAAAAATAATAAAATAAATCACCAGATGACTTGAATAGCTCTATTTGGGGGGAAAAAAAAATAATTGGGGTTATTAATAAACAAAATTATAAACATAGATAAATATAATAGAACAAAGATACAAATGAAATAAACGGTGCTTTATATTTCTCAGGTATGTCTAATAGTATTCAGGTACAGAAATTGAATAATGAAATCTAAAATAGCACTGCATAGTCTTCACTGTATACATTAAATCTAATAAATCTGTGTTAAAGCTACAAAAGTGATTTTGGGTGAACCAGAAAGTCTCAGGAATATTGAACTATTAAACTGCTGTGAACCAATATACTATACATTATATTTCTCAGTTGTTTACCTTCACCTTGCAAATTACAAATGCATAATTTTTTATATATATATATATATATACTAAGAATAAAACGTCAAACACTGACATTTGAAATCATTTAAATAAGATGCACTGAATGTGAAATTAAAGCAGCCATTGGATGGCAGCAAGTCATTGTGATTGAACCGAATCATTTAAACGGTTGATTCATTCAGAAACGAATCATCGTCATGTTGCTCAGAGTGCTTCGGCTGTGTTTGGAATTATTTTTGTCGTCAAAATTGTGCAAAAACAGGCAATATAGTGTCTAAAACAAGTTAACTTTTTTTATTGAACTGTTGTAAAAAAAAAAAAAAAAAAAAAAAAAAAATCCAATATTACATCTATAATCATGGTAATTTTTGGAGGAAAAACGGCACTTTTGTGATTAAGTATGAAATGGTATAAATGTATATTTTCTGCCCTCATGTCTTGAATTTGTGGTCGTTCTAAATGTATTTTCTCTTTACTGTTATCACTGGCATATTGTCAGAGTGTCTAATTCTAACGTTTGGTAATATTTCTATTCAAAATCGTGATTCCTCGATTTATAAAAAAATCAATCTTGGCAAAACGTTAAATTCGAATGAATCAAAATGAGAAAAATCTCCCAGCCCTACTGTTAGGAAGAGTGTTTTTGACCTGTCTGTCGTTGTTCACTCAGGCTGGTGGCGGCGTATGAGCAGCATGAGAGACTCGTGACGGAGCAGGAGTCACTGAAGAGGAAAGCAGAGAACGGGTGAGTTACCCTCATTCACTGAGACTTCATTACACTGCAGACGGTCAGTGATTATTTCACGGCTCTCAGGAACAGCTCTCTTTAATTCTCCGTTCCACAAATGAAGGTCTTAAAAAAACCTTAAGTTCCTAAATGTTGCATGAAGTGCAAAAAATTAATTTCTTCCTCAGTATTTATGCCATGTTTTCCAGTATAAATAATCTAAACATCTTTAAAGCTCCAATATGTAGGAATTTTGTAATAAAATTTCCGAAAATAACTTTGCACAGTGTGATATATTTCCTCCAGTTGTGTACTTACAATATCTCAAAAGTCTCCAAAGATTTTTTATTTCAGAGAAATTCCGATATTAAATAACTGGCCGTCCCGAAAAAATATGTCGCCTCTCAGTGACGCAATGTCTGCTCTATACTTTTTTTCCGGTGTATGTTCCACCACACCGGAATATCACATGGTCAAATGCGGAAGTGGTGGTTATGTTATAGCCGCGCGTATTATACAGTAAAAGAAATTAACAAACACAAAAACTAAAAGAAAAGTATTGAAGTGCCAGTAAAACGTAAGTTATATTGCTCTTTGTACTAAGGTAAGGATTTTTATCACGTGTGGTGACCGAGATTATGGCAGTACAATTAAATACAATCAGATATGTGTTGTTAAAAATATATTTAGTCATTACTTGCAAATGTTCGTTCAAATTTACTTTTAGAACGATTGGTTTGAGCACGTTAAACAACACGGCATTAACCATAAACACGTAACACTCCACAACATTGACCCAACAAATCATTTAACAAATAGCTGTAAGTTGTAACGGGATAATATAGTATAACATTTCACGTTCCTTGCAGTTAATTAATTATGATGACATAAAATAATACGATCATATATACAAAAAACACAAAAAACGACATCTCCCATCGTCACCTGCTTCATAGCCTCATCAACAATCTAGATACATTGCTATGGTGAAAACGCATTAAAAACGACATCTCCCATCGTCACCTGCTTCATAGCCTCATCAAGCTTCGCCTTTGTTATTGTTGGAAATGCGCCCTCTTGTGGTCAATTACAAAAGTCACATACTGGAGCTTTAAATCAAGACGCATTTGCTGGAGATGCGCAGATATGAAGTCTTGCCTTCTGAGAAATTGATCAAAATGAAGTGAGTTTATAATTAAAACAAGAACAAATATCTGCCACTGGGGAATGAAAACTTTTTTACGTATGAAATGTTGATTCTTTTTTTGACCACATTGCCAGATTTGTTCTTGTTTTAATCATGAACGAAGTTTTACCTTCATAAAATCTGCAGAAATCTGTATTTTGGTATTTTCTCTTTATAAACATACTCGTGTAATCGTATTATAATTATTGTAACTTTTTAGGGGTCAGTTTTAAATCGAAATGTATCCCATTATTTCTCGCGGTATTAATGTTTCAAAAAAATGTTTTTATAGTAATGTATTCCCTACATCTTCATCTCGGTCCAGTTTACTGTAAATCTTTTGTAAAATCACTTTAGATCTATAAAAGTCTGAAGAAAAAAAGTTTAGTAAACAGATTTCACAGTTAGAAAAAAATGACAAGTAACAAAATTGAGATAATATTCTTCTGTAAAACATTCTCCAATCATTTATTTACAACTTTAAAAAATAATCTTTACAGTGTAGTGATGTGGCGTCATTAAAAATTTAAACATCATTAAACATTTTAAACATTATAAACATTTTTACGGTGTTTATATAGTTTATGATTGGATTTGTTGCCTTTATGCTAGTTTAACAATAATTCCATTATTGATTTACTTGATGAAAATACCGTCTAGAGCGATGCGAATCATTGAATCTGAAATGTTTGGTGTGCAGCTCAGAGGAGCCGGACTCAAAGAGACAGCGGACAGACGACCAATCAGCAGCCTCGGGTCAGATGATGCAGGACATGCAGGCCAATCACGCCGGATACAACTACAACAACTGGTACCAGGTCAGTCCTGCCTCCGACGGCATTTACAGTGAATCTATGACGATAAAAATGTCTCCGCGATCTGCTTCTAGAAGAAATATCGTAGTATCGTGCTACAGCACACATTTAATCAGTTACAGCTCTGACGCCTCCGTCTCAATGTAACGTTACTGTACAGCACCGCATGCATTCACATCAGTGTTAACTCAGAGGTAGAGACACTCTCACAGGACACTGCACTTATTCACTATCACAAAAGTGCATTATTTGCATGCGCTTTAAAGCCTTGCAGGTTAAACGTTTCATTCACGCGCTGTTTTTTCTGAACGCATACACCTGAAGCATGCACTAAAAACCATATTAACCAGTGCCTGGCTACTGGACTAAGCTATCTTTTGTGCTAAAACTGTCAAAACACACCAGGTTTACATATAGACTCTGGTTATGTCTAAAATGACAGTAAGCAGTTACTCTTAAAGGGACAGTACTAAACATGCAGCCGACTGTCATTAAAGGGATGGTTCACCCTGAAATGTAATTTCTGTCATTATTCACTCATTCACATGTTGTCCCAGACCTGTATTAATATCCAATATTTTTGATATTTTGAAGAATGTGGGAAATGTTTTATGTGTTTAATATTATGTGTTTGCAGTGTGTGTCACTGTTCTTATTTTTTAATTACAAAGAAACAAAAATGACTTATCTTTGCACACTTTGGTTGTGTGCTCCAGGGTGTCTCATGTTGACTGTGTGTGTGTTCTGTGTTGCAGCAGTATAACTCATGGGGCGGTCAGAACACCTGGGGTCAGTATGGTCAGTACGGTCAGTATAACCAGTACTACCCACCGCCTCCCACATAACGGACTGCGCCGGCCGTTTCTTCTTCTCCTTCAGCTTCTACATTCGTCCCGTCTCCAATCACACGCCCTGTGTTTTCTGTTCTTTGGCACGAGCTCTTTTCCTTCTAAGTGCCAGTGAGTTTTTAATGAGCCGAGTTGGTTTAATGCTTCTGGAGGTTTAGTTGTGTTCGCTGACAGATTGACGCTCGTTTGGAAGACTTGATCCTCCTCTCTGCTCCTCAGAGAGAAACATAAAACATGAAGACGTTTTTTATTTTGACTTGGTTTCATAATAAAGAGATTGACCTCCTACATGTCTGAGTGGTTGTGTTCACTGTTATATGATACTGTCTATAGTACACCGCTGCGGTTTGTCTAAATAACGTCAAGTCAAGAATGTGATGCTGTTTTGGAATATGAATCTGGGTTATGCAGCGATCAGGAAGGTTTGTAATAATGGGCTTCAGATCCTTTGTAATTTTAAAACAAATCAGATTCGAAGTTATTTGAGAGAAGTTGGTAACTGAGTAATGAGGCCCAAACCTGCAGAAATCAATGTAACAATGGAAAAATATAGAAAGGAATAAATGACTTGATTAATAACCAAGTTAATAACTTTTGTTTGAATATGTGTGTATATAAAAGTTTTTAAACAATGGGATTTTAATGTTTTTTTTTTTGTTTTTTTTTTTTTATAAAAGAAGTCTCTTCTGCTCACCAAGCCTGTGTTTATTTGATGTAAAAGCAGTAATATTGCAATATATTATTAGAATTTAAAATAATTGTTTTCTATGTGAATATCTGTTAAAGTGTAATTTATTTCTGTGATGTGCAGCTGTATTTTCAGCATCATTACTCCAGTCTTCAGTGTCACATAATTAGTTCAATTTGATATTTTTATAATTGAATTGAGCTTTTCATCTCCACATGATGAATCCCAGTTCAGAAAACCATGCTGTGATGTAACTTCATGGTGTTGATGACAAAGAATGGAAATATTTTCTTATGATTTAGGTCAAAAGCAGTCTAGAAGTGGTCAGAACACATTAATATGTGCAATCCAACAGTTATTGATTTTAATTTATGCTTTATGGTCATCAAATAGCATGTACAATGTCATCTCCACTGTTTAACAGAACATTTCACAGCATCAACGAGGAAAAAGCGAAAAAGGTTATATACGCATCAGTTTATAGACAGACACACACACACACATTTATATATATATATAACTTCCCTAGAATGTTACAATGCGATTTTAATACAGAAAGTGTACTTTGCAGGTAAGCACCATTACATTTATTTTTTTTTTTTTATGTGAAAATGTTAAAGGAGGAGCATATATTAACCATTTAAATCGCTTTACTATTTTTAGATTGTCATCTTTCATTTCTTTTTTTTTCCAAGCGCTTAAAAAAGAGGTTTGCCCTTTGTAAACTTGCATTCATGAATGTGAAATTCACATAAAATTTAAAATAAAACGAACATCCTTTAAAGAGCGATCCTTGACATAACCCACAATAAGGAAAATGTTTTTAAAATAGACTTTTATCAACAAACGAAAACCTCCACATTATTTCAAAAATGCTGGCAGGACCGACACTAATGAGATTGTTTCAGTGGAGCATTCAGAAAAAATAGCAGTTTAAATCATTCGGGTATAATATTCTCTTTTTATTAAATAAAAATGATTCACCGACCGGACACGTCATGGTCACGTGGACATCGCGCTTCCCAGAGTTCTTTGCTCCGCGCATGCGCGCTGTCCTTTTCTCGCCCAGTTGCGGATCGACTAGCATCATCTAATGTAAGGCCTGCTAATCAAATCATTTATTAGTCGCGGTTGAGGTCTTTAATGTGCTTTAATGATGCATGTATGGCTGTGATACGTGTTCCCGTGTTTTACAGTCACATCTCGAGCAGAAATCCGTCAGAATGAGGCGTTAAAACGCGTTTATTTCCTCCGCGTGTTTCTCTCTGGCGCACTCACGCGCTCTCACCGCGGGTTCCTCAGATACAGCGATCCTTTACTCTTCATTTACTCTAATTAAACTTATATAAACTTATCAAATTGTTATCTTAAAGCAGCGGTTTAGTGTCGAGGTGTCTGTAATTGTCAATGTTTGAACTGGTTGCATTCATCATGTTACCATAATTGTTACATTTAACATTTAAAATGGTAACAAATAACGTTAAAAAGTGTTGCATGCATTTACCTTTTATAATAAAAGCATTACATGTTAAATTTGAAATTGTTGCACGTAACGTTTAAAAATTGTTATAACGTTTTGTTTTTAACTTAATGTTGTTTAAAATATATAAAAATGTTGCTTTTACTTTAAGATTGTTTAACATTCAAAAATGGTTGCATATAACATTTAAAATTATTGCATTTTATATTTATAAAGTGTCCCTTTTAACTGTAAAATGTTTTTATCTTTAAAAAAAATTTAAATTTTAAAAAATTGTTGCATAGATTAAATTGGCTTTAAGTAAAAAAAAAATTGTAAACGATTGCTTTTACATTTAAATGTTTTTGCTTTTTACCTTTAGATTTTTATTTTAACTTTAAAATGTTTTTTTTTTTTTGCATTTAATATTTAAAATGATTGCATTTTTATTTATTTTTTTTTTTGCATTTAATATTTAAAATGATTGCATTTTATATTTAAAATTGCATTTAATATTTAAAATGATTGCATTTTATATTTAAAAATTGTTCATTTTAATTGTAAAAAAAATTGCTTTTAGCTTTTAAAAATTGTTGCATTTAACATTTAAAAAATTGTTGCTTAGATTACATTTTTAACTTTAAGAAAAATGTTTAACATTGCTTTTACCTTAAAAAATAGTTGCTTTTTAACTTAAAAAAATGTTGCATTTAACTTTACAAATTTTGTTTTTAGCTTTAAAAACATTTGGTTTCAACTTTAAAGAAAAAAATTGTTTAACATTTAAAAAGGATTGCTTTCAACTTAAAATGGTTTAACATTTGAAAATGTTACAAATAACTTTTAAATGGTTACAAATGATGTTTAAGGTTGTCACAAATACCCCTGATGTGTTAGCTGCAGTGAGGTGTGTGTTGTTTGTGAGGATACACTGAGTCTGGTGTGTGTGTGTGTGTGTGTGCAGCTCATCATGCAGCTGTTCCTGCGCGCTCAGACTCTGCACACGCTCCATGTGTCCGGTCACGAGAGCGTCCGTGACGTGAAGGTGAGCCACTCCGCTCTTGCTCTGGCAGCCGTCTGGGGTCTGTGAGCGGGTCTGATGTGTGTGTGTGTGTGTCTGCAGGCTCATGTTCAGGCTCTGGAGGGTCTGTCTGTGGAGGAGCAGGTTCTTCTGCTGGCCGGAGCTCCTCTGGAGGACGATGCCTCTCTGCTGGACTGCGGTGTGTCCGAGCACTGCACCATCGAGCTGACCGCCAGACTCCTGGGAGGTACGAGGAAAAAATAGACAGTTGTGTCACTTCATATTTACACTTTATCAGTGTTTTTGATATATAAAGAAGCAATGTAATCAATTTTAAATAAGATTGATTAAATTAATTATAAAAAAAATATATTTTTTATAAATATATAATTAAATGTAAAAAAGTATTTTATAATTTTAGTGCTGTCAAATGATTAATCACATCTAAAATAATTTTTGATCACTGTGCATATTTATGTATATATAAATATAAACTTTTTTTAAATATATACATGAATGTGTGTGTATTAAATATATTTATATATAATATAAATTGAATGAATATTAAAATATGCATGTAATTGTCAAAGTGAATATGTGCTGAATTAATACGGTGTATATTTGTGTGTGTGTGTGTGTGTATATACTATATATATATATATATATATATATATATATATATATATATATATATATATATATATATATATACATAAATATACACAGTACACGCACATGTAAAGAGAAACTTATTTTGGATGCAATTAATTACGATTATTTGTTTGACAGCACTAAATTTGTTAATATTAAATTAATTTTAGTATTTAATTCTATTTCATATTTATTTTATATATTAGAAATAATATTTAATGTCAAAATAATTTATAAAGTTTTAATATTTAAATGTATTTCCTTTTTACAGTTTTCTAAATGAAATCATTTGTTCATATTAAAGATAATACTTTTTAACATTTAAATGCTTTATATTTATAAAATAATAGATGTTTTAAATATTTAATTTATATAATTTATATATTTATTTATTTAGAATATTAAAATATCACAAAGATCAGTATTTCTTCATGTTGATGCTGATGTGTGTGTGTTGATCATCAGGTAAAGTCCACGGATCTCTGGCTCGCGCTGGTAAAGTGAGAGGACAGACACCCAAAGTAAGTCAGTTCTGTCTGGTTTGTTAAATGAAAGGTAATCTAAGCTGTGATGTGTAAGACAGAAGCGGTTCTGTCCGTCTGCAGGTGGACAAACAGGAGAAGAAGAAGAAGAAGACGGGCCGCGCCAAGCGTCGCATCCAGTACAACCGCCGCTTCGTCAACGTGGTCCCCACCTTCGGCAAGAAGAAGGGCCCCAACGCAAACTCCTAACGAGCGACTCCTCCTTCCTGATCCCTTCAGAGAGAGCTTCACAAACTGTTCCATCAGTCTTCATTCAATTTGTGAAAAAATAAAAATGCAATAAATACACACTGTGCTGTGAAATATCTCTACTTTTATAAGAAATGAAGTGCTTCTAAATCATGCAACAATACTCTGAAGAATAAGTTACTGACACCAGAACTAAAATATAAATAATCAATAAGAGAAATCTTCTGAATTTAATCAAGGTCTATATTTAAGTCTGCTAAATATAGGAAAAATGAATATCAACTTAATATTCTGACCTTACAATTTTAACACAAAAAGGGCACATGTTAAAGATGTATATCTGTTAGTTTGTCAAACAAACATGAGTCAAATACATTCAATGCTGGTCAACGTTTTTTTGTTCCTGCGTTTTCAGCATTTTAGAAATGCAAAGGAAAAGCGATACGTTTGTGCTGATGCTGCTCAGAAATGCAGACTGAATTAATGAAGCACCACTGAAGATGAACTAGAAATGTATATATAGAAATCTCAATATTAACAATAACAACACGCACACAAAGAACTTATGTAATTTAATATTAACTATCAATATTTAATAAATCTTAAATATAGTAGCTTCATGATTTGATCGGTTTAAAGTTGTCAACATTTTGGAACTATACAATGATTTTTGGTTCTGAAAAAATAAATCTAAATATATATATTTCTTGTATATATGTATATATTTACATATATAATGTATAATGTATATAGAAAATGATGTATATATTTATAGTAAGTAACATTTTAAAAGTTTTTGCAATCGTGTTGCTTTTTCGAAAAGAACCAACTTTTGCTATGCAATTTTTTTTGTAAAATTAATGATTAGGTTGTTAAAGTCAATATGTAACGTTTACAACAACAACAACAACAACATACTGAAATTATATACAAAATAAAGTTTGAATAAAGTCTGCATGTTTAGCAGTAACACCTGAACACTAGCACAGATAGAGAAAGCTATATATATGTGTGTGTGTGTGTGTGTATATATATATATATATATATATATATACACACACACACACACACACACACACACACACACACAGAGCTTTAGAGATGTATGTGGAAGAAGAGCACAAGACATTGGTCGGGGTTTGTTTTATTTAACTAACTTTACATTCATGCAAACTCATGAAAACTCTTGAACATTTCATATCCTTCTAAACACTCGTTCCTCCAAACAGCGTCAGTGTTCATCAATCAATCAATCAATTGATGGAGACGAGCTCTCTGGAGGGATTCTGGAGATGAAGGTTAAGACTCATGTTCATCTGTTCATCAAACACAGCTGCTGAGGGAAGGGTGCTTCGAGTCAGGAAGACCTTTCTTCCCATACATCCATTCAGCCTCGATCCCCAGCCCTTTCCTCATCGCCAGCGGCCCTTCATCCCACTGCACACCACACCACAATACACCACAGCACAGCACACCACACACAGCCTGCTCCTAAACACCAGCGTGACAATCACTGAACACAGAACTAAAATTAAAGTGGAAAATATCAAATCTGATTTATAAAGTATATAGACATTACAAATAAATAAATATTTACTACATCTTTAAAATTAAAATAAAAATTAAATTTACTTGAATAAAAACTATACATTTAGGAAAAAACAAAACAAAAAAAACCAAAAAAACTAAAACCTAAACAGAAATAAAATACTAAAATATGAATAAACAATGAATAACAAACAATCAAAAAACCACCCTCTTTTCTGTCAGTCTTGTGGCTGTTTTAAATCTGCTTTTTAAATAAATGAACTTGAACTTGATTTATATAGTCATACATTTTATTCATACTAATATTAATAATTATTAAGCGTTTATATTTTCCAACCTAACATTGTAAATGTGTGTAGCGTTCGCAGACACATGAGGGCAGTAGATTCACACTCATAAACTACAGTCATTCATTCACAACCTCAGAGAATCCAGCAGGAAAAAAGATTCATGTTTAAAATCATAACTCTGCATTTGCATGCGTTGAGGGAACTGCTTCTAAACTGAATTGAGAAAGCGAAATTACTGAAAAAATGCTACAGGTCCCTGCAGCACAGAAGCAGTCATCAGTAGCACAGGTATATTTGTAACAATAGACAACAATACATTGTATGGGTCACAATTATACATTTCTCTTTTATGACAAAAATCATTAGAATATTAAGATCATGTTCCATGAAGATATTTAGTAAATTTCCTACAAATAAATATATCAAAACTTAATGTTTGATTAGTAATATGCATTGCTAAGAACTTCATTTGAACAACTTTAAAGATGATTTTCTCAATATTTAGATTTTTTTGCTCCCTCAGATTCCAGATTTTCAAATAGTTGTATCTCAGACAAATATTGTCCTCCTAACAAACCACACATCAATGGAGAGATTATTTATTCAGCTTTCAGATGATGCATACATCTCAATTTCACAAAATTGACCCTCATGACTGGTTTTGTGCTCAAGGGTCACATTTCATTTCACGTTCTTTATAAAACGCTTTATAACTTTATTAATACTTGATGCTCTCGTAACATTGAGAGAAAACATTTCTATGAAGTTGTACTTGATTTAATGTTGTAAGAAACATTTTTTTGCAACCCTTAAATAATGTTATAACTGCAACACGAAAACTGGACATTTTAACCCTCTTACACTATAAAAAACAAAACAAACAGAAAAAAAAAACAAACAAAAAAAAAACGTTAAAATAGTAAACTGTTGTAAGAAACATTTTTGTAATCTTTAAATAGCATTATAATCACAAGGACAACTGACAGTTTAGCATTGTTAGAATATTACAAATAAAAATTCAAATAACTTTATAATTTGGCTAAAATAATAGAATGTTAACTTAATAATGTTCTAATCAAGACAAGAAAACTGGGGATTTTAACATTTCAGAAACATTTCAACACAACGGTCCCACAAGGTTTTTATTAGCTAAATCTGTCACCTGGATCACGATTCATTCTAATTTAAGATGCTTCTTCATTAAACTCAGATAATTCTCATTAATTAGTATAATTAATGATGTTGACTATTAATGAACCGTGCCTCGCTTCCTTATTTTGCGAGTATGAGACTTCTGATTTAGATAATAGTTAGATAATAATAAGAACCATTAGTAATAATTGACTGCAAATTAAAGAAAAAAAAAGCAAATATTTATTAATTTTTTTTTTTTTTTACCAAATAGACAGCTTTGATGTGTATGGCAGTGTATGCAATTTATATTTGTTAAAAAATAATACTGTACATAAAAGTACCACATATAATTTTATTTTATTAATTGATATATAATATTTAATTCATTGTATGAAACTTGGATCCAAAAAAAAAAGTATTCTTTTCTTGTATGCTTATTGGAAATACATCCACATTCATACAACATCTGCTGTCCAAACATCAGTCAGAAACTGACAAGAATCTGCTATGAATTCTGTAATATCATTTATCAGCAGCACATATACTGAGGATGCGCCTCATCTGTTTGTTGTGTATGGTGATGAGTGGAGTTTGAGGCGTTTCTGTCGCTCATCGATCAGCTCTGATCTGATCAATATGATCATCATTTAAAGCTCCTGTCTGTTTCCAGAAGAACTCTGTCTGTTCTCCTGACAAACAACGCAGCGCTAAAAGAATCTCCTCAAATCTTCAGAATCCATCATGCTCAGTCTAAATTGAATCGGTCTGTTCTGGTATGAGACTCATGTGTCAGAATAACATAAAAAACAATCTCTGGACGGGGAGGAATTATATTTCATATCAGAAATCACAGAACTCTGTGCACACACTGAAATGGGTTTTTTGTTCAAGCTGTGTTTCATTGTCAGACTTCAGAAGTCAGCAGAGATTACAGAGCTGAGCGGCTCAGAGTTTGGCTTTTAGGAAACCAGCTTTATGATGCTGCTTATACGATCAAGAAAATAAAGTAAAAAAAATGTTATTACAATGTAAAACAGCTGTTTTCTGTGTGAATATCTGTTAAACTGTAATTTATTTCTGTGATGTGCAGCTGAATTTTCAGCATCATTACTCCAGTCTTCAGTGTCACATGATCTTCACAAATCTACTCTGACCTTTAAGAAGCATGAAGTGTTTTAAGAAACAGAAGTGATGAATTGAGATTAGGGTTATATTCTATAAAATAGTTCCAGTCGTTCCTCAGAGTGTCTCTGCTGAGGTGTAAACGCTGAATGTACATCAGTTAGGCTTGAGCGACTGTGGAAGAACAATGTTGTTAAGAGCAGTCGACCTTTGACCCCTGCATTCAGTCAGACGGGCCTCCGGAGCGCTGTTAATTATTTCTGACTGATGGCCCGATCCATCAAGCGGGACGGGACGGGATATACATGAGGAGAAGTGAAGAGAGCTGGATTCCATAAAGTGTCTGGATGTTGATCTCCCATGATCCTCTCTGGCCCGAGAGAGATGCCACAATTAGCTGCCAATGTAATATTTAATAACAGCCCTGAACAAAGATCTGCTGATTTGTAAAAAAAGGGCCTAATATTAACAAATGAAGATTTCTTTAACTTAGTAATATTTCAGTGTTACAGTTAGTTATTTTAGTGCTAATAATAGTAGTAACATTATGAATGTCTTTTGTGACATTATAAGTGTCATAATTTCTTGTAACATTATAAATGTATTTTGTAACATTATAAATGTCATAATTTTCTTGTAACATTATAAATGTCTTGTAACATTATACATTTACTTTGTAACATTATATATGTCATAATTTCTTGTAATATTGTAAATGTCTTGTAACATTATAAATATCAATTTCTTGTAACATTATAAATGTCTTTTGTAACATTATATTTTTTTTGTAATATTATAAATGTTTTAGTAACATTATAAATGTCAATTTCTTGTAACATAAATGTTTTTTGTAACATTATAGATATCATAATTTCTAGTAACATTATAAATGTTTTTTGTAGCATTATAAATGTCATAATTTCTGGTAACATTATAAATGTAACAAATATAAAAAGTAAAAAGTGATTTTGTAACAACAAATGTCTTTTGTAACATAAATATCATAATTTCTAGTAACATAAATGTATTGTAACATTGTAAATATCAAAAATGTAACATAAGTGATTTTATATAAAAAAGTAACGTGATTTTGTAACATTTGTAACAAATGTCTTTTGTAACAATATAAAAATATCATAATTTCTTGTAACATTATAAATGTCTTATAACATTATAAATGTCAAAGAAGTAACATGAGTGATTTTGTAACATTATAAATGTATTTTGTAACATTATGAATTTCATAATTTTCTTGTAACATTAGAAATGTCTTTTAACATTATTAATTTATTTTGTAACATTATATATGTAATTTCTTGTAACATTGTAATTGTCTTGTAACATTATAGAAGTCAAAAAGTAACATACAGGATTTTGTAACATTATAAATGTCAATTTCTTGTAACATTATAAATGTTTTTGTAACATTATAAAAATGTCATAATTTCTAGTAACATTATAAATGTCAAAGAAGTAACATGAGTGATTTTGTAACATTATAAATGTATTTTGTAACATAATAAATATAAAAAATGTAACGTCATTTTGTAACATTACAAATGTCTTTTGTAACATTATAAAAAATCATAATTTCTTGTAACATTATAAATGTAAAAGTAACATGAGTGATTTTGTAACATTATAAATATAATAATTTTCTTGTAACATTATAAATGTCTTTTGTAACATTATAAATGTCATAATTTCTAGTAACATTATAAATGTCTCTTGTGACATTATAAATATGAAAAAATGTAACAAGTGATTGTGTAAAGTTACAAATGTCTTTTGTAACGTGATAAATGTCATAATTTCTTGTAACATTAAAAATGTCAAAAAAGTAACATAAGTGATTCTTATTAACACAATATAAAACAAAATACCATAAACAAACAAAATTACTAAAAAAAATAAAAATACAAAAAAAAAAAAAAAAAAAAAAAAAAAATTAAAAAAAAAAAAAAAAAAAAAAAAAAAAATGACAGTGAAATAAACTCCACTATTTTAATATACAGATAAATTAAATGCTAATGCAATGACGTGTTCCTTAAGATTGTGTTGAGCTGATCTGAGAGAAATCAATAATTCATTCTAGAGTTTCAGAGCTATTGCTACAAAAGCTCGATCTCCACTTCACCGTTTAGTTCTTGGAATCATCAAAGCCAACTGGTCAGCTGACCTTAGAGACCGTTTTGGCTCATACTTCTCAATCAGTTCCACCAAGTACAATGGAGCCCCACTATGCAATGATTTATAAACAAAAAACAAACTTTTAAAATTAATTCTCTAAGGGATCTGTAGCCATTGTAATGAACTCAGAACAGGAGTAAAATGATCTCTCTTACGAGAACCTGTCAAAAGCCTCGCAGCAGCAATTTGGACCAATTGTAAGCAGGTAAGCAATGATTTATTAATGCCAACATATAATGAGTCGCAGTAATCTAACCTTGTGAATACAAAGGCATGAATGCCTTTTTTCAAATCACGCATGGACAAAAATGGTCTCACCTTAATCCCAAGTGATAAAAACAGGACCTAACCACAGAAGAAATCTGTTTTTCAAACTTGATATCACCTTTAAAAAATAACTCCTAAATTTCGCACTACTGACTTACAAAAAGGGGCTAAACTGCCCAAATCCGTTCAATTATCTGAAGCTCCAAACCACACAACTTCAGTTTTGTCTTCATTCAGATTTAAAAAATGTAAGGACAGCCAAAATTTAATTTTTTTGTAAACAGTCAAACAAAGACTCTAATTAGCTTTTTACTGTTCTTTTGCAGAGGAAGATACACTTGCATATCATCTGCATAAAAGTGAAATGAGATTCCATGTTTACAAAAATTGATCCAAGGGGTAACATATACAAAGAAAACAAAATCGGGCCAAGAATGGACCCCTGTGGAACCCCACTAAGTAAGAAAAAGGTTGTGAGTAATCTTGACCATCATTTACAGAAAAATTTCTGTTTGAAAGAAACCCCTTACACCATGTAAGCGCTATACCATGGACTCCCACCACCTTTTCAAGGAGTGAGAGTAAAATCTCATGGTCAGTGGTATCGAATGCAGCACTAAGAACTAATAAAACAAGAACTGCTGAGGACCCTGAGTCAACAACAGTCAATAAATAGTTTAAACCCTGACCAAAACCAACTCAGTACTATGGTAAGCCCTAAGCCTGACTGAAAATTTTCAAAAATGTCATTTTGAAGCAAAAAGGTATGTTACTGATTAAAAGCCACCTTCTCTAAAACCTTTGATAGAAAAGGTAACTTTGAGATTGGCCATTAATTTGATACAACAGCAGGATCCAAATGTGTTTTTTTCAAAAGTGGCTGAACAACAGCATGTTTAAACTGAATAGGGACTACCCCTATTTAAAGGCTATTATTCATTATAGATAAAATACTGGGGCCAAGAACATCAACTGCTTGTTTCATTAATCTAGCTGGAATGATATCAAATGAACAATAATTTGGTTTTAGCTGGCTGATTACGTCAGCTAGTGATTGCAGAGAAATATGTTCAAAACGGTCAAAACCAACAGATGGTGGCTGGACAACTGAAGGGTCAAACAAACCAGGTTTGATCAAAGATCTAATATCGGAGACCTTTTGAACAAAATAATCCAAAAAGGCACCACAAGTAATAATTGGAGGGTCAGAGAACAAATCAGAATTTGGATAAAGTGCAGAATTTATTATAGTAAATAAAACTTGCGGCTTACCACTATTTTTTTTTTCTAATTATTTCTGCAAAATAATTTCTCTTAGCCATCTTTACAGCATTCTGATAATTGGCTAGAGACTCCTGTAACATTTCAAAAGATATCTGTAACCTGTCTTTATTCCATTTTCGTTCAAATTTTCTACAAGTTTTCCTCAACATCATTCAGCCAGGGCTCAGGTCTGAGAGTCCTAAAAGGGCAAACAGAATTGAATACTTAGAGTGAGGAATCCAAATCCATTTTAAGGAAAAACTGTCCAATAAATAGCAAAGATTGATTTCATAAAATATTTTTTTTTTAACTGCTCTACAGCTCCAACATTTAAAACCCGTCGTGGTCGACTTTGATTTATGGGTTTTACTTTTTTATGTGAAATCAACATCTTAAAAATAATTGACTCATGGTCTGAAAAAACTTGATCTGATATTTCAACATAATCAATAGATAGACCAAAAGATAAAACCAAGTCTAAAATATGAACATGAGTGGGTATATGGACATGCTGTATAAGATTAAAAGAATCATTATATTCCAAAAATCTCCTATCAATGGATTTGTAGGATGGCACACATGTATGTTAAAATCACCCACTAACAACAGTTTATCATACTTTAATACATGTTGAATTTCTTGTAACACTATAAATGTCTTTTGTAACATTATAAAAGATCAGGTTGAACTTGTTAAAGTTAAACCAAAAATGGTCTCTCTTATTTCAGTGCAATCTTCTTCCTTTTTTTTTTTTTAACAAGAGAACACCATTAAACTATCATGACAGTTGTCTGTACAATGTTCGTTTAATGTTTAAGTGAACATCTTTTGCTCGAAGCTGCAGAAATGTCAATTAAAAACACAAACATAATATAGCAGACAATTTGAAATATGTTAGTATGTGAATATTTTGAATCTGTGCAATATTTAGTGCTTTCGAGTATTGTGTTGTTAGTCAGCAGTGTGTGTCCATGCGGTGTTTCAGATCCACTGCAGTGCTGTCTAATAAGGGAGCTCCCTATGTAGACAGCAGTAACAGATCCAGAGGAAGTGTGGGTCTGTGTTTTATTCAGCAGACGGCCGTAGATAAGACTGCTCTGTATTCACGGCACACGTTACTGTCCGACCCTAGGGTTCAAGAGCAGATTACACTCCGTTCCAAATCAACCGTATCTACTTCACCTTTCTCCTCACACAAACTCTCCAGTTTCTCTCGGTGTTTCATAAAATAAAGTTACAGAAGCACAGGATTCCAGAGCAGGGCCCAAAGGATGACTAAAGCATTTCTAGATTAATATGTTATTATTGATCTAGAGATCCAAATGATCTCTAATCTAAATTAAAATGATTAAAAAAAAAAAAAAAAAAAAATCAATCAAGATATAAACTTAAACCACATTTCTTCTGTAAACTTCTATAATCACAGAGTTACTAGGAATTGTAAATAATAAATCTAATGTATCAACAATCAACATTTTTTTTAACTAAACATATTTAGAATAAAGCAGTTTTCATAAATACACAATAAATACCTGAAAATAAATAAATATTAATAATTATTATAACTATATAAATAACTATTTATTTGCCGTCTGTTTCACGTGTTAAAATAAAACATGTTTGAATAATATTTAGCAAGAAACATATACACTGCATTCCTAATTATTATGCAAGTGACATATCAATAGGATTTTGGTACAATTAAGAGTCAGATTTTTGTTTGTGTTGTTTTTCACATCTTTTCAGATAACTGTATCAATCTCAGACAGGTTTGGTCAATAGTTTGAGGTCTTCTTTGGTAAATGGAAACCCTTCTTAAAGAGGTTGTTCCACATTATTAAGCAGGGCACAGTTCTCATGAAATATGGTGATGAGGAAAGATCTTTCTGAAGATGAAAAGTATGAAACAATACAATGTCTTGCAAAAGGCATCAAAACAAACAATATTTCGTGAAAAGCAAATAGAGATTATTGACCTGTCAAAAGATTTGTGAGTGACTTAGAGCACAGGAGATCTTGGTCAGATAAAGATTTATTAAGGAAAGTTTCTGTCAAACAAATGAACTGTATTGTAATGGCAGCTGTAAGAAAGTGTTTAAAGCTCCTGGAGTCTCCAGATCCTCTCCATGCAGACTGACAGTTGTGTGTTTCAATCACTGCTAACCAAACTCACAAAGAGAAACCTGCACAGTGGCTGTAGAAACACATGAAGACTTGTTTTTAAATAGTTTTATTCACTTACAAATGCTGCAGTAAATGGATGGTTCAGATAAATGGATTTCTGATAGTTGATGAATGGCCATCCTATTCCAACGAGACTGAGACATCAGCGAGGAGGCGCTGGGTGATGATTTGGGTTGGAATATTGGGAAGTGAGATGTAAGGTCATTTTAGGGTGTCAAAATGATGTCTTCAAGATATGTGGAGTTCATAACTGACCATTTTCTGCTGTGGTATAAAATGAAGAACACCGCTCTCGGAAATAAAAGGATTTTCATGCAGGATAACACACTATCCCATGCTGCATAAATACCATGGTGCGAAACAGTGAAAATGTGTTTCTACAGCCACTGTGCAGGTTTCTCTTTGTGAGGTTTGGTTAGCAGTGACTGAAACACACAACTGTCAGTCTGCATGGAGAGGATCTGGAGACTCCAGGAGCTTTAAACACTTTCTTACAGCTGCCATTACAATACAGTTAATTTGTTTGACAGAAACTTTCCTTAATAAATCTTTATCTGACCAAGATCTCCTGTGCTCTAAGTCACTCACAAATCTTTTGACAGGTCAATAATTTCTATTATTTTTTTTTGCAAAATATTGTTTGTTTTGATGCCTTTTGCAAGACATTGTATTGTTTCATACTTTTCATCTTCAGAAAGATCTTTCTTCATCACCATATTTCATGAGAACTGTGACCTGCTTAATAATGTGGAACAACCTCTTTAAGAAGGGTTTCCATTTATCTAAGAAGACCTCAAACTATTGACCAAACCTGTCTGAGATTGATACAGTTATCTGAAAAGATGTGAAAAACCACACAAACAAAAATCTGACTCTTAATTGTACCAAAATCCTATTCATATGTTACTTGCATAATAATTTGGAACGCAGTGTAAGCATAGCTTATATATTTTTATTCTATGAAACTTTTAGAATCATAGTTTTAAAAAATTATGACTATTTAATGTACACTTAGTTTCTTTTAATAAAAACATTTAGAATACAAGCAAAGTTTACAAAAAATGATTATTTTTAAATATAATTTTAAACAATACACATTTACAAAAATGTATATTTGTATATATTATTTTTGTATTATAATTAAATAGGTATATATATGTACCTATACCTATTTTAATTATTTTTAGTTAATATATTTTTACTTAAAATTACTAAGTAATTGTACGGATATTTAAGTGGCGAATATAATACACACTCCTACATAAAACAATACAATAATATTATAACAAAACAATCAACATTACAAACAAAGCTAAGTTTACTCTGAAATAAAGTGAAAGGTGTAAATCACGACTAACAGAAGTCAATTCAGAGCTTTGTCTTGTCGAATCGTTTTTTATGTTTCATGGAGATTTTGTGTAGGCCTACCCAATAAAAACCTTTATAATATTAGATGATATAAAGGATTTAGTGACTGTGTGACGGGTTTTCGTGATAAAAGACAGCAGCTGGTGAAATGACTGTTTATTTGAATCCCAGGAAAGTTAGAGTATAGTATTTAATTGACATTCATCGGTAACGAGCGTCAGTCACTCGCATAGGTTCACAGCGAAGCCCACCGGTCACTGGAGCATCATGGGAAATGATTTATTCAGGAGCGACACTTACCGCTCTTCATCTCTTCGGTGATTAATTCATGGCTCTTCTGAAAGTTTGACGCAGCGAACTCTCCGCTGATCTTTGGTCCGGCGGGATCATCATTATCCTGCGGATCACACTCAGGGTCATCAGCTCAACTCTTAATGAGGATCCACTGCTGCTGCAACACAAATGGAACGTTTTAATGCGCCAATATGGGCCTTTATCACATTTCCAGGGCTCTCAGTATCATAATCAGAATCATAATCAATAGAGTTTATCAGAGCCGCCCACTTATTCAGCTGGTTCTCAGAGTATTACTTCCTTTCAGTTCCCATACAGCCAAAGAAACTTTCATATACCAAAATATATTTCAAAATATACTGTATTTGAGGGCCAAAAAAACAAAAACAAACAAAAATACAGTAGAAATCAAAACTATATAAAGACTAATTTTAATATATGTTTACATATAATATTTAATTAGTGCTGTCAAATGATTAATTGTGATTAATCACATCCAAAATAAAAGTTTTTATTTAAATAATACATGTGTGTGTACTGTGTATATTTATTATGTATATATAAATACACACACATACAGAATATATTTTGAAAATATTTATATATGTATTTACATGTATATATTTATGCTCATATAATTTATTTTATATAAAAATATATTTAATATATAAGCGTAATATTTTTTCTGAAATATATAGGCCTACATGCACTTGTGTGTATTTAAATATACATAATAAATATACACAGAACACACACATGTATTATGTGAACAAAAACTTTTATTTTGGATGCGATTAATCGTTTGACAGCACTATATATATGTGTGTGTGTGTGTGTGTGTGTGTGTGTGTGTGTGTGTGTGTGTGTGTGTGTGTGTGTGTGTGTGTGTGTGTGTGTGTGTGTGTGTATGTGTGTGTGTGTGTGTGTGTGTGTGTGTGTGTGTGTGTGTGTGTGTGTGTGTGTTCACAGATGTTGTGGACAATAAATAAAAAAAAATCTTTAAATATAATTTTAATTTTTTTTAATTATTTTTCATAAATGTACACAAAATTCAACATTTATTGGTAGAAAATATATTTACAAATATATTTTGAAACATCTTTCAGCAAAAAATAAAAAATTCTGCACATTATTGTACGTTAATTTTAAAAAGATTTTTAAAAGTCTTTGTTTAAGAGTTTTAAGCCATGAAGAGGAAAATCAGAACATTAAAAAAAAAAATTGGGGGTGGAAGAAAAAAAATATATGCAATTATTTTATAAAACAATTCTAAAATAAAATAAAAAATACAATAAAATAATTTTATTGAAAAAAAAAACTTTTTTTGCACAATTTTCTAGCAGCAACTCTCTGAATGGTATAATGTTCTTTATATATATCATTAAAGTCCATGAAAATGTCCACCAGTGACACTTGAGATGTAATGAATGACATTCTGAAGTGTGATTTTAGAGTCTAAATACTTTGTTTTAGCCGCTGTTTAGTATCAATCCACCGGTGAAGCACAAATTGATTGCTGCATCTTCTTTTTTCCCAGAATGAACTGCATCAAACCTGTTTTTCTGTTTTTTTTTTTTTTCATATTTTTTCCCTGAATGAACTGGAGCACGGCGAGAAAACGGCTCTGACTATGAAAGATCACTTTCATTTGAGGGCAATAATAGAAGCAAAAGACAACATTAGTCCTTGGTGAGCATCTCCCTGCGGGTTCCTGCTCGTTCTGCTCTAAAACAGAGCCAGAAATCAGAGCAGCGTCTCTTTAAGAGTCAAACACACACGCTTTACTCATTACACACAAGAATCACTCCAGCAGTATTTTTTGAAGACTTTTACCTTCACAAACACAAAGGACTACTAGTCAGTCATTATTTACTCACCTGGAATGACGCGCTTCTGTTTTACATGCAGTGAAAGAAACTATCATCTTCAGATACACACAGAAACTAACAGATCTTCACCACAACCTGTCAAAATAAAAGTTCAGTTTAACTTCAAGAAACTGTGACAGAAATACATTAGTACTGTACAGTAGAATGTACAGCTCAGGATAATAACAATACTAATACTAAGAATAATAATAATAATTAAATTATAAGGCATAATCACAATTAAATTTTTTTTTATAAATTTAATTGATTAGACAATCTTTTTCATTATAAAAATGTAATAAAAAAATCCAGAAAAAAAAAACACGTAACCAAAAATAATTGGAGAAAATAATGGATTTCATAGGGCCCTAAAATTTTATTTTTTTCTTACATTTTGTTACAAATTGTTGTTAAATTGTAAAAGCTTGATTATATCTATGATATCAATTAATTAGACATGCTTTCTGATTGCTAAAATTTATTAAATTATTAAAGAGGAGTCCATAAAAATAAAATTAAATAAAATTAAATAAAATTAAATAAAATTAAATAAAATTAAATACAATTAAATACAATTAAATAAAATTAAATAATAATAATAATAATAATAATAATAACAATAATAATAAATTACTTTTAATAAATTGTTGTTAAATTCTAAAAGGGGACAAAAATTGGTATAAACCATTTAAAAAACTGGACATTTTGAGTTATCCAGAAATAACATTTAACAATATATAATGTGAATGCCGGCAGCAACCTTCTCAGAAGATATTTTGTTAGCTGTGACTGACATCAAATCCTGAGCATCACTGTATTTCACACACGTTTCTGCATGAGATGTCAGAGCTCTGAAATATCATCTTATTTCAAACGCAGCTCTGTCTTTATCTGTGCTTTACACGGCTCTCAGTCCTGCTGGATTTGCACAGAAACATCCATAAGTCTCTCAAATGATTCATGAATCTGACTGCCAAACGACTGACAGACAACACCGGCCGTCCATCACACGATGAACCTGAACATACACCGCCTTTACCGCGGTAAACTAACCAGACGTGTCACGACTGAAGCCGCCGCCATTCATCAGGTCTGATAAAGCTCACAGGAACACTCTCACAACCTTCACCAACGCCTCTTATAAGTATAGAAATGTTAGGAAAAAACACTCTTATATGCATTGATATGCATTCTCATAACGCTGAGAGACAATATTCAGAGATCGACATTCTCATAATGTTATTTGTCATTTATAATTAATGAACGCTTTCATAAGGTTGAGAGAAGACGTTCTTAGAATATTGAAAATAAATGTTCAAGTGACAAAATATTTTGGGTGAAAATAAAATTTGTAGAAATGTTTTTGTAAACATTATAATCACGACAAGAAAACTTGACATTTTGTTTGAATATTAATCATAGAACGATATGTTGATCATTGTCTCTCAATCAAGTGATTTCATACAAACATATTATGAAAGTGCTTTACAAATAAATCTGTGTGTAAGTAACACTTTCCATTGTCTGGAGAGAACGTCAGTCAGCGTGAGCGTTCATAATCACGATGGCAGTTTGTAATGTGCTTAAGTAATTACGACAGGCCACTATGAATATAATTTTAATTGCATGACCTATTAAGATGCCGGACTGTTTTAATTATGCATGTCCAGAAGAATTGTTCACAAAGCCCTCCAGCCAAATGAACTACGTTTGAGTTAATGCTATTTAATTATTGTAAAACGAATTGTAATTGTTACCCTGCCTCTTAAAATGAATCAGTTCATATTTTCCATCTCCAATTCATCGTCCTCCTGCAAAAAATATGGAAAGACTTCTGTGAAAGAACACGGTTTAAAATGTAGATGAGTTTGTTTCTTCATCAGGTTTGGAGAAATGTAGCACTGCATCAGTGTCTCAGCAATGGATGCTCTGCAGTGAATGGGTGCCGTCAGAATGAGAGTCCAAACAGATGATAAAAACATCACAATAATCCACAAGTAATCCACAGCACTCCAGTCCATCAGTTAACATCTGGAGAAGACAAAAGATGAAACACGTCCAGCATTAAGACGCTTTTAACCAAAACACGTGTCCATTCTCTCAACGTTAAGAACAAACCTTCTTCCAGTAATGTTAATGAAATGTTCATTCAAAGTTGCTTTTTAAGAAAAATAATGTTCTCAAAAGGTTAGCACCTTTTAAATGCTACACTTGTTTCAGAACCTTCAGAGAACATTGAAAAGTAACATTTCCATAATGTTTGAAAAAATGATACAATGGAACGTTTCCTTGACATATGCATAACCAAGATTCATCTGATTTTTAAAACATTTACAAAACTGCATGTTTTCAATGTTCAGAGAACATTCAGAAATAATGTTTTCATAACTTAATTGGAATGTTAACAAAATGTTCTCAGAATTTTTTTTTTTTGTTAACTGGGATTATAGACTGAATGTATTTTAGTTAAAAACATCTTAATGCTGGATGTGTTTAATCTTTTGTCTTCTCCAGATGTTCACTGATGGACTGGAGTGCTGTGGATTACTTGTGGATTATTGTGATGTTTTTATCAGCTGTTTGGACTCTCATTCTGACGGCACCCATTCACTGCAGAGCATCCATTGATGAGACACTGATGCAGTGACACATTTCTACAAACCTGATGAAGAAACAAACTCATCCTGATCTCAGATGAACTGAGAGTGAACACATTTTTTTTGTTAATGTTCCCTTTTGCATGAACTATTCATTTAAACCCCTCTGAAGTCAAACAGATCCTTGAGTTTCATGAAAACCGAATAGTATTACCTAAAGTATTCCGGTAAAACTCCTATTTCCATGTAAATCTCAGACTTGCATGAGCTGATCATCATATATCACACATGTGCCAGTGGATCTGTCTGCGGAAGCCCGGCTCTCTTTTCTAAATCAGGAGATACAGCGCTTTCATAATTAGATTTGCTTTTGTGCGGCGTGGCCACATTCACTCTAATCTATTTATGCATTCTCTTTTTCAAGCCTCATTGAGATTCTATCGCCTCATATTTGCACATCGGCTGTCAAAAAATGGCCTTCCTTTTCTTCACAATTTAAAGCTCATTTCCCGAGCGGAGATGGACAACGATTGCTCGACGGCTGGCCTTCCGGAACTTCAGGGACTTCTTTTCACTTCTCAAGCTATTTCTATGTGGATAAGAACATCATGCGAACCCAAACACAGGCAGTCCTGAAGAGGTTTATTATGCATGTTGCACACTAGAGAGTCTCAGGCATGTGGAAGCATTTCAAAGGAATGTTCTAGGTTCAATATCAATGAAATATATACCAAAATATATTTTAAATATATGTTAAATATACATTGTAAACAATGAAGTTAAATTAAATATAGTTTTGAAATTTTAAATAGATTTAGTTCCACCAAAATGCATTTCAAAATGTATTTCACAGCAAAAAAACAAAACAAAACAAAAAACAAAACAAAACAAAACAAAACAAAACAAAACATTTCCAATCTTACAGTAGCCTACATTTATGCTAAATGCAAATGTGGACAGAATGAAAAGTGATGTAAAACTGATGTAATTATGTTTAATTATTTGATTTTTTTTTCAGATGTGTTATTTGGATATAGACGACAAAGTTTTTCTTCAAATGTAACATGCGAATGCATTTTCTTGGACAGAAAATATACAGAGTGCAAAATACATTTTTAAACACTTTTAAAAATATATTTAAAAAAATTTTAATTATTTTTTTTTATATTTTCAAATATATGCAAAAAAAAGTTTATATGCACAAAACTAACTTTCAAATATATATATATATTTCCCATAGGAAAGCTTAATCATCAGCATTTGTTTACCACAGAAAAACCATTTGCATTCACTTAGTCTCATTTATTTTTTTAATCTGTGAAGTTTCTCTTCAAATATCACCCACTAAAGTGGCTCAGCTGTTCAACTGAAGGTAATGAGCTTTATTATCCAAACGCCGTCCATAGAGTTTAACTTCTATTGAACACTTTGTTCCTTTAACTTGAAACTATTCTGGGAAATATATCTGACAGTCAGTCTCATCTCTGCGTACTGCTGTATTTTCTCTTTCTCATCTATTATTCTGTTCATTAAGAGAGATCATATTTCTGTTAGTTAAAATCTTGACGTTTTGAAGGAGTCTGGAGGATTGATTATGATGGAGAAAAGCATGCACACTCTAAAGTCTCCTTGCACTGAATTTCCCAGAAGATCTAATGAACTCCACAACCATTTAAACTCTCTTTATTAAGTTTAATTTCACTTACAAAAGAAAAGTGAGAATAATTGAGTGTCATGATGTGACGTGTGCTTAAACTTATTGACTGACGACAGCAACCTGGTTTCTCTGGATCTCACTGCTGACAATCTCAGGCCGCAAACATAAAAATATCAGTAAAATAGTGATAAACAGAGCTGAAACTCACAGATGAAATATATCTCAAATCTATGGATGTTTTTGTTCCACCATGGAGCAAAAAACATTAAAAAAGGTAATTGTTACTTTTTAAATCACAGTTTTTGACATTATTTTCAGAACTGTAACATATAAACTTATAATTATGAAAGGAAAAGCCAGAATTTTGATATATAAATTTGCAATGGTGAGGAAAAAGTCAGAATAAAACCGAATTGCAAGATGTAAAACAAAATCAGAATCGTGATATATAAATTCAGAATTGCAGTAAAAAAAATCAAAATTATGCTATATAATCAAGCGAAAAAAGACAATATTGCGAGATATTCCTCAGAATTGAGGAAAAATTTAAAAATTGCAAGATATAACAAAAAAGTAGAAATTGTGTTATAAAGTCAAAATGCCAAAAAAGAAGAAGAATTGTGAGCTATAAACTCAGAACTACAAAAAATATATATTGTGAGATATGATTTCAGAATTGAGGAAAAAAGTAAAACTTGCAAGATATAAACTAAGAATCTTTAAAAAAAGTTAAAATTGTGATATACAGTCAAAATTCTAAAAAAAAGTCAAAATTACAAGATATAAACTTGTAATTTATTTATTAATTATTAAAACTATTTAGTAATTTATTGTGACATATAATTTCAGAATTGAGGAAAAAGGTAAAAATTGCAAGATATAACAAAAAAGTAAAAATTGTGTTATAAAGTCAAAATGCTAAAAAATAGGCAGAATTGTGAGTAAAAGTAAAAATTGTGATATAAACTCTTAAAAAAGTCCAAATTGTGAAGATAAAAAGTTGTAATTTCCTTTTTATTTATTTTTTATTTCAATGTAGAAACCATTGCCAAACAAATCTGATCCCTATGAATAAAAGCTAACTGTAAGGCATCTTCTGTTGTTCTTCATCTCTCTTGCTGAGAGTAAAGTTATTTCTGTGCGAGGGTTTAAGCGCGTCACACAGTTCTGCTGATGTTGTTGAGCTCATCTGAGATCAGAGCGCTCAAAACACCGCAGTGATCAAGGAATTCAATTAGTCTCTGGCAGGAGAGTTCAGAGTCGCTCGGATCTCAGCTAATTAACCTGCGTCGTCAAATGGGCCGACCTCATCCTCGTCTGCTCAGAAGCTCGTTAGAGGAACATGTTGAGTGTGTGAGTCTCGTGTCATCGGTCAGCGCTCGCCAATTACATTCATCTGGACCAATCGGTGTCCATTAGTGCAGTCATTCACAAGCTGAAACCTGCACTCAGCTCCTGCTCCACAGAAGTTTGGGATGAGAAATGAATGCTTCTATTCTTTAAGGAAAAGTGAAGGCATTCATAATGGTACAGAATATTTCTATTTCAAATAAACGCTGTTCTTTTGAACTTTCTATTCAACTCTGAATCCTGAAAAATAAAATGTATCACAGTTTTCACAAAACTATTGTGCAGCACATTAATCAGAAATGTTTCTTGAGCAGCAAATCGTCATATTAGAATGATTTCTGAAAATCATGTGACACTGAAGACTGGAGTAATGATGCTGAAAATAGAGCTGCACATCACAGAAATAAATTACATTTTAACAGATATTCACATAGAAACAGCTGTTTTACATTATAATAATATTTCACAATTTTTAAGTATACTTAAGTTACAGCTGTGGTCTGAAATAGAATATATATATATATATATATATATATATATTAGGGTTGTCAAATCTATTTAATCATAGGGTGCTGCGATTAATTAATCTAATTAATCATAATCTAAATTAGGCTGTGAAAATACCCCCAAAGATAATTTAAAGCTATTATTGTTTTAAACGTTTAGGCTACAATGGCCTGGCATGGAGTATGGAACATAAAAAAAAAGACAATTTGAGAAACATCTCAGTATTTTTTGTTCATGCAGTGAAAGTCACTGGTGACCAAAACAGCTTAGTTATCAGCAGTGTTCAAAATATTCAACTCAAAACCACAGAAAATACTTCTGATACATCATACACTCTTAAAAATAAAGGTTCTTCATAATGCCATAGAAGAACATTTTTGTTTAAATGGTTCCATGAAGAACCTTTATCTGAAGAACATTTGTGCTTCACAAAAGCTTCTTTGAAGGTTCTTCAGATTATAAAAAGGTAAGAAAGAGATGGTTCTGTGACTGAAAGGTTCTTTGTGGAACCAAAAATGGTTCTTCTATGGTATCGCTGTAAAGAACCTTTTTAAGCACCTTTATATTTAAGAGTGTATACTTAAAATAGATTTTGGAATTAAAACTGGATACTCACTACTTCATTCATTGGTTCGTAGGATTATATGGCATCATGTTCTAACACAGGCTCATGTCACTTCCTGTTTCTCCATCACTTCCTGTCCTCTTAGTACTTTCCTAATAAAACTAATGTAGCAAACAGACAAAAACAAGTATTTAAATTTTCTTGAAAGGAGAAAAACCCAAAGCTGTCTCGTTTCATATTTCAGAATATGGAGGAAAAAACAGCTCAAACTGAGCCAAAATATGTAATTCACTGCAGATGCTGATGTGTATATGATGAAATTCTGCTGCTTGTAATGTAAACCAGTGAGTAACAGTAGAGCAGACACTGATATAAAATGATGTAAATATGAGTCGTGGCTGTATATCTCCAGTAATAAGATGAGATGTAAATGATCCAAACATATAATGCAGTGATTGAGAGATGAAGAAATAAAGGCTCCTCAGAAGATGTGAGATGTTCTGGAGGCTTGTGAAGATCATTCCTCCGCTGAGGAACAGTGAAAGTAAAGCTTCTGGAAACAAACGCTCCTCAAAAGATCATGAGGATCAGATTTGAGACTCTAAAACATGATTGATGGAGAATCAAGTAAAGTCCAGTAAGAGTTCATCTGGAGATATTACTGCAGTTATTCTGACCTTTACTTGATCAAAATCACTCAAGATCTGACACCAGAAGCATTTCTACAATTACACTAACAGAGCTCTCACTGGATAAAATGCAATAAAAAATATCAATCAAACAAAAAAATAAGAGATTGTGTGTAAAACAGCAAAGTTTGATCATTTAGGGCCTTAGAATTTGATTCAGAAATGATACAGTAGCTTTATAGGGTTAATAATGAATTGTTCTGAAACAAAGAAGTAAGCGATCACAGATCAGCCCTTTATGGAGGAAGTCAGTAGAAAAGCTGGTGATGTGATGAGCAGAGAGAGTCAGAGACTGTGAATGAGACACAAACGCTAATGAGGAGCTGAACTCTGGGTCACGTATAAAGGTCACAGCAGCGCGATTATGTGCTCTCTGTGGGGAACGAAGGCCACAGCTGGTCACCTGATCTGACTTTACCACATTACCTGTGCTTTACTAACCACAGGAACATCCAGCACTCGTCTTTCCGTGTGACGCTTTCCATTTCCACAGATATTCTCTAGATACTATATATCCAAATTTGATTTAGTAACTCTTGCATGTTTTGTCAACCTTAAACTCTATAAAAAAAATTAATCTGTAAATGTTCCGTTGAATCCTCAGCTGAATTTTATTTTATTTTATTTTATTTTATTTTATTTTATTTTATTTTATTTTATTTTATTTTATTTATTTTATTATTTTATTTAATTTTATTTTATTTTATTTTATTTTGTCACTCACTCCAGGATCCTGTCATTGAGATCAATATGAATGCTGACATATTGATCCCAATCCTGCTGTCAATCATATAAATTTGAGCTAAAATTATTATTTTTTTAATATATATTTAATTTGTTTATTTTAAAGTGAGTCTAAAAACCTTAAATATCTTGTTTACTTTAGATGTAAATCTGTGAATGTTCTGTTGGTTCCTCAACTGATTCCTTTAAATTAAATTAAATTTCAATGAATGTTTATCATTTTGTTATTTAATTAAACTTTAATGTATTTTATTATTATTTTTTTTTAAATCAGTTCTATTATTTAAGCTAAAACTAAAATATATTTACATATAATTCATAATTATTAAAAAATATATAATATTATGACAATAAAGTTGAAAATTCTGGAATAGTTAATTTTTTATATTGTTTCTGCTCACCAAGGCTGCATTTATTTGATCAAAAATTCAGTAAAAATTGTGAAATATTATTACACTTTAAAGTAACTATTTCTCTGTGAATATCTGTTAAAGTGTAATTTATTTCTGTGATGCGCAGCTGTATTTTCAGCATCATTACTCCAGTCTTCAGTGTCACATGATCTTCAGAAATCATTCTAATATGATGATTTGCTGCTGGAGAAATTAGATGTTTTTCTGACTGTTAGTTCATATGTCAGGTTTTGCAGAGTTAATACGCTAACAGCTGCAGTGTTTGAAGGCTTTATTATTGCTCTCTGTGCAGTAAATGGGTGTTGTTACCGCGGTCCTCTGATTATTCTGTGGTTCAAGGAAACAGTAATTCAGGTTTCTATCGGATGTTCCTGACCTCCAGACCTCGAGAACAGCCTTCGTTAACAGGCGAGGAGAAAGCCAGTCCTGAAACACAACAACATAAATCAATGTTTGCGGCTTTCAGAAGAGCTGGACGAGATAATGGAGTAATATGTGCACTGAATATAATCACGCTGAGAGACTTTCACACCGATAAGATTAATATGCTGCTCGTATGTCATTTCATACATAAATCACGTGCTAACGAGTGACAGCAAACAGCATTTCTGTGCAAACTCACATTCAGATATTTATCATACAGAAATAAACCATTCTTGAGTGTCGTTAGTCACATGACATGTAGGGCTCATGTGATTGGCTCAAAGCTTTGTCACGCACTCCTGCAGCCAAATCATAATTGTTTGGTTAAATGATTACTTACAAGCTTTGTTCATTGTAAAGTAAATGTTTTGTCAAAACTGTTTACTTTAGATGCACAACTGTAAAAGTTTATTTTATTTTATTTTATTTTATTTTTTTTGTTCCTTGATTCCTTTTTTAATTTAAAGTTGAGTAGATCTTGAGAGAGCCTTTTTTTCTGAGCTTGTTTTTTTTTTTTCAAAAGAATAACTTTATGAGTTCAGCTTGCAGTTTGAGCATCTTGCCGTTTCAAGAGCTTCACCATCTTGGAGAAAGACTTGCTCAGATCCTCTGGGATTATTAGACGTTATTAGAGGCTCACTGCAGATGAAACTCCCCGCGAGAGCTTGGCTTTCACATCGGATGTGTTTCCCTCACGCAGCTCAGATGTTGATCTGCAGTTACATGATTCTCCTCTTCTCACAGCTGATGTGAATAAAGGCACATCTGGGCCGATCGTGCAGCGTTGCTCTCTCAGGAGATCAGCACAGACATCTGCAGCAAACACCAGGAGAAAACCCTCCGTATGAGAGAATACAGGACAAACATTCAGCTCTTACTACAGTGGGAACAACTGCTGTGGGGACAACGCTCACTCAGAAATTGGAACTAAATTTCACAAATACTTAAATAGAAATGTATGAAAGCTTGTTCCTGTCTCACAATCTTTTCTCTTGCAATTCTGGGGAAAAAACACCAACAACTCAGAATTGAGATTTAAACTCATAATCGCAAAATTAAAATTATCGCAAAAAACTCAGAATCGCGATATAAACTTAGAATCACAATTGTGAGATAAAATTGTGAGATAAACTTAGAATCACAGTGAAAACCCTGAATCACGATAGAAACCCAGAATCATGAAATAAACTCAGAATCATTATATAAACTCAGAATCGTTATATAAACTCAGAATCACAATATAAACTCAGAATCACAATATAAACTCAGAATCGTTATATAAACTCAGAATCACGATATAAATTCAGAATCGTTATATAAACTCAGAATCACGGTAAAAACTCAGAATCATGATATAAACTCAGAATCATTATATAAACTCAGAATCGTTATATAAACTCAGAATCACAATATAAACTCAGAATCACGATATAAACTCAGAATCATTATATAAACTCAGAATCGTTATATAAACTCAGAATCGTTATATAAACTCAGACTCACGATATAAACTCAGAATCGTTATATAAACTCAGAATCACGATATAAATTCAGAATCACGATATAAACTCAGAATCACAATATAAACTCAGAATCACGATATAAACTCAGAATCGTTATATAAACTCAGAATCGTTATATAAACTCAGACTCACGATATAAACCTCAGAATCGTTATATATAAACTCAGAATCGTTATATAAACTCAGAATCATAATATAAACTCAGAATCACAATATAAACTCAGAATCGTTATATAAACTCAGAATCACGATATAAATTCAGAATCGTTATATAAACTCAGAATCACGATAAAAACTCAGAATCACGATATAAGCTCAGAATCGTTATATAAACTCAGAATCGTTATATAAACTCAGAATCACAATATAAACTCAGAATCGCGATATAAACTTAGAATCACATTATAAACTCAGAATCACAGCATAAACTCAGAATTGTGAGATAAACTTAGAATCACAGTGAAAACCCTGAATCACGATAGAAACTCAGAATCACAATATAAACTCAGAATCACAATATAAACTCAGAATCGTTATATAAACTCAGAATCGTTATATGAACTCAGAATCGTTATATAAACTCAGAATCACAATATAAACTCAGAATCACAATATAAACTCAGAATCACGATAAAAACTCAGAATCATGATATAAACTCAGAATCACGATAAAAACTCAGAATCACGATATAAACTCAGAATCACGATATAAACTCAGAATCGTTATATAAACTCAGAATCACTATATAAACTCAGAATCGTTATATAAACTCAGAATCACAATATAAACTCAGAATCACAATATAAATTCAGAATCATTATATAAACTCAGAATCACAATATAAACTCAGAATCACGATATAAAATCAGAATCACGATAAAAATTCAGAATCATTATATGAACTCAGAATCACAATATAAACTCAGAATCACAATATAAACTCAGAATCATTATATGAACTCAGAATCACAATATAAACTCAGAATCACAATATAAACTCAGAAACACTAAACAAACTCAGAATCACGATATAAACTCAGAATCACAATATAAACTCAGAATCACAATATAAACTCAGAATCACAATATAAATTTAGAAACGTTATATAAACTCAGAATCATTATATGAACTCAGAATCACGATATAAATTCAGAAACTTCTATAAACTCAGAATCGTTATATAAACTCAGAATCACGATATAAACTCAGAATCGTTATATAAACTCAGAATCATTATATAAACTCAGAATCACTATATAAGCTCAGAATCGTTATATAAACTCAGAATCATTATATAAACTCAGAATCATTATATAAAACTCAGAATCACGATATATAAACTCAGAATCGTTATATAAACTCAGAATCACGATATAAACTCAGAATCGTTATATAAACTCAGAATCATTATATAAACTCAGAATCATTATATAAACTCAGAATCACGATATAAACTCAGAATCGTTATATAAACTCAGAATCGTTATATAAACTCAGAATCATTATATAAACTCAGAATCATTATATAAACTCAGAATCACGATATAAACTCAGAATCGTTATATAAACTCAGAATCACAATATAAACACAGAATCACAATATAAACACAGAATTACGATATAAACTCAGAATCACAGTAAAAACTCAGAATCACGATATAAATTCAGAATCACGATAAAAACTCAGAATATATAAACTCAGAATCACGATATAAACTCAGAATCACGATATAAACTCAGAATCACTATATAAACTCAGAATCATTATATAAACTCAGAATTGTTATATAAACTCAGAATCATGATATAAACTCAGAATCGTTATATAAACTCAGAATCTCAATATAAACTCAGAATCACGATATAAAGTCAGAATCACGATATAAAGTCAGAATCACAATATAAACTCAGAATCGTTATACAAATCCATAAATAAACTCAGAATCACGGAATTGCGAGATATAAATTTAAAATTGTGATATAAGCTCAAAATTACATTTTAAACACAGAGTTGCAAGATTTAAATCTCAATTGCAAGAAGTCTGAATTGTCAATAGAGCTGCACTAGCTCATCCTTCGCATTTGTGTTTCTGATGTGATTCACATCACTTTATGGAAGTGAACTGTGTTTGTCACTGTTGTATGTTGAGCAGCGCTTCAGTCATAATGATGACGGAATCAAAAACACAAAACATTCATTTTTGTGGCCCTTTTTTCGAGGTTTTACTGTAGAGTCACATCTACAACTGATTTTGCAGGTTCACTTTTATTTGACTTTGAACAAAAGCAACAATTTCAGTAACTGTTCCAGGGTGATTTAAACGTCACCGAATGAATTTAGCACAGACACTACAGCCTGATGTACCATTGATCTGAAATGAGTCTTTGTTCCTGCACAATGCTGCCTCATTGTAATCAGTCTAAGGACCATTTACAGAAGTAAAGGCCTTATTTTACAGACAATAGCCTCTTTTGTGACTATTTTAAGTGGAAATTCACTGGAGACATGGAGGTTTTGGGAACATGGAAGGTGTAAAAATTTCATTAGAGGATAAAATCTAATTGCTAAAAGGTTTGTGAGGTTCCGAACTTGAGAAATACGACAAATAAAAGATTATACTAGACTTAATATTCAAAAAATTATTAGAAAATCTAATTAGTTTGCAGTTAAACAAAGCCTCCAACCATAAATGCACACAAACCAGAGCCTTATTACAGAAAATCCCGGATCTTAAGTCTAACATATGAGAAGATCAGTGTTTATGGGGATTGCAGTGAGCTATAAATAAATAATTAAATAAATAGTTTATAAGGATGACAAATGAATTCTTAATGAAAGTATTATATTATAAAAACGCAATGAATTTTAAGATGGAAGATGATGGAAGCATTTCAAAACTAGAGTGGAGGGGATGAATATGATCTTTAAAAAGCCCAGTTGCTGTTTTTTTTTTTTTCGATAAAACGATCAAATAAGAACTGAAGTGAATGTTGTTTATAGCCAGTAATCTTATTTGCCTGATTAATTATTTGCGAGAGTTTGTTCTTCTGTTTAACTGTTATATTACCATACCATGAGACAATATTATATGTAAGAATGCTCTCAATCATTGACCTGTATACCGTAGTTAGAGTCTGTGTACTAACATTAAAGCTCCTCAATTTCCAAAGAAAACCAAGACGCTGTCTTGCCTTCTTATAGACAGACTCTACATTACTTTCAAAGTTCAGTTTATCGTCAATAATTGTTCCTAAATATTTAAAATTTGAGACCTTTTCTACAATTTTTCCTTTTATAATAACTGGTTTATATGGGCTTGTATTGACTCCTCAAGCATAGCTGTTTTGTCTTTCCAATATTAAGATGTAAAAAACTACTATCAAGCCAAGCAATAATGCTACTGATATACTCAAAATTTGAAGGGCTATTCATTTCTTCCGTGAAAGAAAACCATTGACATATCATCAGCATATTTTAAGATTGAGAAATCATCATCATCACACTGCAGTTCATTGATGTATAGAGAGAATAATATTGGAGATAATACACATCCCTGGGGTACCCCAGTATTTAAAACCAAGCAGTCAGACATGACATTATTGACACAAACACGCTGTGGGTGGTGTTTTAAAGATACCTTGTGTGATTTAACTTTGCGAAGCACTGTGACAACCTCTTTTTCCTGTATGGTCATGATCTGTGATTGAATCTCAAGGGGGCAGCTGTGGCCTAATGGTTAGAGATTTGGACTTGTTACCAGAAGGTTGCAGGTTCGAGTCTCGGTGCTGGCAGGAGTTGTAGGTGGAAGGGAGTGAATGAACAGCGCTCTCTTCCACCCTCAATACCCATGACTGAAGTGCCCTTGAGCAAGGCACTGAACCCCCAGTTGCTCCCCGGGTGCTGGATATAGCTGTGTCCCCCTGTGCATCTTTTATCTTACGTTTACCTACTTTATTTAACTGCTTTACCTTCTGCTGATCATTCTGCAAGAAAGCTATTTTCTTCATGTTTAAATAATGTTTTAAATCTTTGTTTATCCATGGCTTATTGTGTGTAAAAAAAATAGGGATTGCAATGTATTCTAAATAAATAAATTAATAAAAAATGGTGAGAGATAAACTTAGAATTGCGATATATAAACAGAATTGTAGGATATAAGTCAGAATTGTGACAGGATAAATAACTCTAAATAAATAAATACAGGTAAATCAATTAATAAATTTACAGTATAGATACAGAACATAAATCGTTATAAGAATTACCAATGGATTCTTAAAAGTATTTTATAGGGATTGCAATGAATTTTTAAACACACGCACGCACGCACACGCACACGCACAGGCACACACACACACACGCACACGCACACACACACACACACACACACAAACACACACGCACGATCAATTTTTCTCATGATCAGAAAAATGCTTAAATAACGAAAACTGCATTAAAATGTAATTTTGGAAAATGTTATATATATAAAAACAGGTACACACACACGCACACACACACAAACACACACACTGTATATATAAAATGGGGTGACCAGTGACTTCTTATAAACAAACAAACTAAGAGGCTTATATTTTCTGTCTTGTTTTAAGTTGAAGTGAGCTTCTGAGCAGCAGAGATCTGACTCTCATCCATGCAAACTCACCTGAGAAGCACAGAAATCCTGATGAATGAGGCTCGGGTCCATTCAAACGCAGATACAGATCTACGGCCAGCGGTGAAATATGAGCGTGCCGCTCCTGGAACGCAATGCAACCAGACAATAAATAAAGTTCATGATCATCGATAAAACTGATTTTGCTGCATAAGCATCAGAGAGCGAAGTGTTTTTCATTTACATTACAGATGAATAATACCTTCAATTTGAAGCATTTAAACAATTCAGTCCTGAGACCCGCTGGGAATCAATTTCTGCAGCAAACGTTTCCATTGTGAAGCTTCTGAACGGATCAAATGCAGACAAATATATATATATATATATATATATATATATATATATAATATATATATATATATATATATATATATATTTGTATGTGCATAACATATATATATATATATGAAACAAATAAAGATTAAATAAAAAAATAATATATATATAAATCAAGATTACAAGCAAATGTAATATTAAATACAAAATATTTAATTTTCCTTTATTTAAATTGCACAGTACATTTGTAAAGCATGATTATTTGAATAGATCTTAAATTTAATGCAAATGATTTTAATATTCAGAATTGTCAGTACAGTAAAGAGAATTTAAAACTGTTATTATGATTGTTTGAATTAAAGAAAGGACAATTTAAATAGTAATAGATTACTTTAAAAAGTAATATTAATTAATAAGGTTAATATTTAAATAAATATTTTCTAAAACAATAAATAAATCAATATTAGTAGAAAATTCTATTATTAATATTTTTATATTATTTAAATAGCACAGTATGTTTGTAAAGCATGATTATACATATGAAACTCACACACAATTCTGTGCAGAAGATGCCATCAAAAGTGGTTTTATGGTAACTTTTGATCATTTTTGGAAAAAGATCAGCATGTAACATTCTACTAAACATCTTTTGTGACGCTGTCTCAATAATCATCATATAAGGCAGTGTAAAGGACCTGGTTTTCTTGTCTTGAAGTCAAATGCTTCATTCTGAACAATATTATAACAATAGTTTGGTGTGTTTTTATGAAGAACG